>NW_027633652.1:0-35737 GCF_053919585.1 Euprymna scolopes | reverse complement strand
GCAGGTTAAGCAATTGCCAGTTAACTGGTAATCTTCAAATTCATCGGCATATCTTGCCATCCGTTCAGCAGGAGTGCTAATTATTTTCGGCATTTTTAGTTTAGTTTTTTTAGATCTTGTAAATTCGTCCTGGGTACTAACACGCTTTGAGTATCTACAAGGACGAGATGTCTGTACATATTTATATATATGCCTAATATCACTCTTTTTCAACAGACCAAATTTTAGACCCTTTTTTATGTAAATTCACATCTGTTAGGGTTATACCACGTTTAATTCATCTAAAAAAAATGAATAAATTAACAACTCTTATCCAAATATTTTCTTTCAGCATATTTTTGGCAAAGCAAAACTTATTCCATAAATATTTTGCATATTCTTTTTTAAAAAGCATTTTTTTTTTTTTTAAGGAATATGCTTTTTATCAAAAGAATATTCTCTAACCCAATATATGTAAAGAATTGTTTTTTATTAAATAATATTCTTGACATTGCCTTACTCATTAATGTATATACTGTTTATATACTGTGAACAATTGAACACTCTATGGAACTTAAATATTTTATTTATTGCATTTTATAATTAAATTAGTCTTTAAATTATCAAAATTAAAGTTTCTTTGGTTGTCGGCTAAAATAGCCTTATAATGAAAAAAAAAACTCGTTCCAATCGTAGGAGATTACTGGACCATATTTAAACCTGGCTATTTTTTCGATATAAATTGTAGTTACAATCCTTTGGACACTACGGGGCCGATATATCGGCCCTGGAGACCTAGGGCAAAAAGGATACGCGGATATTTCGTCCCTAATATAATCCTCTAATAGAATGGCTCTCATTAGGAACCAAAGGTTATTGTAAATTCACAACTACGAAGGTTTTACCATGTTTAATTTAATTTATATAAAAAAGAAAACTTCGTAAAATTAAGACTCGTATGCAAATATTTATTTCAACATATTTTCGGCACAACTTATTCCATAAATATTTTGCATATTCTTTTTTTTTTAAGAGAATAGGCTTTTTGTTAAAGGAATATTCTTAAAAAAAAAGAATATGCTTTTTGTTAAAAGAATATTCTCTAACGAAATATATGTAAAGAATAATCTTTTGTAAAAGAATATGCTTGTCACAGCCCTAGTGATCACTGTGTAAAAAAAAAAAAAAAAAAAAAGGACAAATAGCTGACCAGTTACAGAGATGAAATCCATCTCGGAAAAGACTGCCCCCAGCCACTCAAAGACTTCATAATGTAAGTTTACAAAATAAATAAAAAAAAAAAAAAAAAAAAATTTAAATAGTAAAAAGTAAAATAAGACAGGTCATCCCACCAAGATGGGGAAGGATGTGAAGTTCACAAGTAAAGGGATATAACCCTAAGAGTTATCTACCCTTCGCTCTCTAATAAAGTAAGATCGGACAGCAGTTCTCTGGCGACTGAGCCATTGTTAACACCTATGTCTGCATTGTATTCCTTTCATGCTGTTTGATTCCCGCCATGCAGGAGTCCCAACATTATACAGGCCTCTTGTTCACTTGCACTCTCATCTGCAGCCTGAGGGTCGAAGAACACTGCCTCTCCTGAGTGGCTACTAATTATCGGATTCGCTGCTTCATGAGGATGAGGATGGTGCAAGCCAGAGCGATGGCCCACTGGCCTCAGACCTAAAGTCGCTCCCGTCATCCAGTGGTGGTTGCAACTGTGTTGCTGGCCTCAGGTCCATAACATGACGGGGCACACTGCCAGCCATCACTGACTGCTGACTCACCACACCGGTCACTCGGACCCGTGTATATCTGTCAGTGCACCGGCTTCCCGGCGGCTTCACCCAGACAGGATCTTCTGGTGCATACAACCTCTGTCCTTCCTTGTTGGCAACTTCTCTGTTGGAGTAAATTCCCTTTTCTGGGACTCGGTATTGGTATATTGTATTTGCAGGCGCTGTTCCTCAAGAGACGCCATCTTTCAGTGTGATGTTGTACCAATATACAGCTTCTGAGATGGTGCATTGCTTCCTGGTTACAATTCTTTTGATACTGCGATGGCTCCTCTCAGCAATACCGTTGCCAGATGGCACATAAGCACACTACAGTCGCAGCTGCAGGTCCCCACTCCTTCAGGAACTGCCTGACCTGCTGGCTGCAGAAGACTGGGTCATTGTCTGTCAGCACCTCTTCAGACACACCTCTTTCAAAGAACACAGATGACAACTGGCGAATAATGTAGGAGGAGTCCTAGCGCCAGAGTGGACTCCAGACCGTGAAGCACGTAGGTCCACAATCAATGAGGGTGAGGATGTAATGTGTGATATCCATGCCCACTCTCTGCCACGTGCCGCTCACTCCCAATTGCCCTTTTTTCCCACTGTATTAGAGCCGCGTCGATTGATTGACATGCCTCTCAACTTTCCACTGCTCTAAGGAGTGCCGGAGTGATAGGAGGTGTGTATATCCACGAGCACAGAGAACAGTACAATGCTATCGCTGCAATAAGTTTGGGCACATATCTCGCAACAGTTCAGGAAACGACGTTGGGGGCAAGGTGCAGTTCACAGTGATTCCCCCCAGCTGTGTAATCAAATCCCTCCCTAGAAGTAGGTCGTATCCAAGCAGCTTTCCGTCTACCACCAGAGCTTACATGACTACCGCAGACCCGTCGCCGACACTTGTGCTGATGATGCTCACCCCACAAAAGGCCAGCGACCTGCCACCCACGGTTAGCACCAGAATTCTCTCCTTGTACCAAGTGTCACAACATGCCTTGCGCACCAGGGTCTGATTGCACCCAGTGTCTACAAGGGCGAGGCATTCACGTCCGTTAATGCGCACAGTCACTTCGGGCAGCACCTTGTTTAGTGACGATCTGGGGAGAAGACTGGCGCTGTAGCTTCCTCCCCTTGCCTGTTTCCCAGACAGGCACGGGCCAGGTGTCCCCGGTTTTTACACTTATAGCATTGAAGCCCGCTAAGCCTTCAAGTCAGTGAGCACGATGAGATACAATCATGAGCCAAATGGGTGAGCCCACCACATTTGTAGCAGTTTGTAACTGTGCCCAGGTCCTGAGATCCACCATGTGATGGCTGCACGGTTGCCACTTGGTCTACAGTCTCTGGACTCGTTTTTAGTATCACCTGCACCCGCGCTAACATTTCTGAGATGTCCATCTCGTCTACTTGGGATGAGACTCGGAGCAGATCTTCCACACCAGCGGGCAATCCTGCAATAAATGCATACACCAGGCCTTTCTCTGACATTCCTCCAAACAGGACCGCAAGCTTCTTCAGTTCTGCCTTTTCTACCCATTCCTGTACTGACTGCTCAGTGCTGCTGCTATCAAACAGTGGAATCAGCTTAGGATCAAATCCCGACATCATGCTGAAATAGCTTGTAGAACTGGAACCCCCTTCACTCGTCCCAATGCACTGAGTAACCGCCTGTCTTGTAACGTCACCTGTTAAGTATCTGAACAGCCAAAGCTCTCTCCCAACACACCAGCAAGCGACCTGCTTTATATTACATTCATCCATGTGAATCTTGCGAGATTACATGAGACCGTTTCACAGACGCCATCTTGCTTTTTCATTTTCCTGTCCAACGCGCATGACAGGCAGAAACATGGGCGCTTCACAGGTAGGTCATGTGTATGTTCGTTTCTATTTTCCCCACATAATTAATGATTTAATATTTACTCTGTGAACTTATCTCTTTTTTAAAAAAAAAAGTTTAATATAGTTGATTTCCCTTCCGTTCACATTTGCATTAATAATTATTTTCCTACCTTATTTTTTTTTTTTTGTATGTTTTGGTATGTTACTATTTTAGACCTGAAAATTACATAGGTACCATTTGCTTCACTTTAAATTCAATATTTTGTCGTTTGTATAATACAGAAGCGCCAAAATTTTCATTAAGAATACTGTTATAGTTATTGGTGAGATCTCATTTCAATTTATTAAGTTTTATTCTAATCTCAACTCAAGAAAAATTGTAGCAACGGCCAAAAAACATGTGGCTTGAAATTCAACAATGTGACTAACACCGACAATCGTCAAAGATACCGATTCCCCCCCCCCCGTACTTCTCGACTTGAGCTGTTTTTATACAGCCTGGAATTCCACTTATTTACATGTGTGCAGTGTGATTTTGTAAGACTACACAAGACCACAGTTCATAAAACTACAAGCGTCATCTTTGATCTATCTCTTTCTCGCCCGACCCTACCCAACGCACACACACAGTAAGACTTCTGTTTTCCTTTCTCTTAACTTTAAACAACACCTGACATGACACAAAATTGATGAAACCCTCTCAAAGTTATCGAAATAATAGTTGCAGCAACAAAAATTAGCAGGAGCAAAAAGAACGATTTCTGCAAAAATAATCAATTCTGATTGGTTAATAACATAGAGTTTGATTGCCTGTTGTGATCTAATTTCAACCAATCAGAACACAGTCGCAGTGGGAGCTGTGTAGAGAAAGTGGCTTACCGTTAAAGAGGCTACACGTTTGTGCCTGCAGAGCACAAACTAAGAATCAAGATGGCGCCCGCATGCGTTTATGTGGAAAAAAGTCTCGTGGAATCTCGGAGAATCTCATACCCTGATTCCATAAATAACGAGGAAAGAAAAGCAAGAAGTAAGACGATTTTGAGTCACGGAAACGAACGGACGTGTGTAAAGGAAGAGGTAGAAGAAAAGAGTGTGGTGAACGAAACAAACAACGACTCGGTTGAAAGTAGAGTTGTAACGAACACAAGCTATTCCGGCATGACGTCAGGATTTGACCCCAAGCTAATTCCCCTGTTTGATGGCAGTAGCACTGATCACTCAGTGCAGGAATGGGTGGAAAAAGCAGAATTAATATGTCAGCTCAGTGGGGTGAAGCGTATAGAATGCGTGGTCCCAATGCGCCTCACTGGGGGAGCATATGCAGTATACCAGCAGTTGGCTGATGAGGAAAAAACAGATTTTGCCTGCATCAAGCCCGCCCTTTTTACACCATTTGCATTAGATCCAATTACTGCATGAAAGGAATTCATGGCCCGAAAATTACATCCCGGGGAAACGGTGGATGTGTATCTGGCTGAGCTAAAAAAGCTATCGGTCCTTTTTGGAGGGATGTCAGACAAAGGCTTGGTGTGCGCCTTTGTTGCAGGATTACCTAAGAGTGTGGAAGATCTGCTCCGTGCCTCATCCCAAGTGGACGAGATGGACATATCAGAAGTATTGGCGCGGGCACGAGCAATACTAAAGAAAAGCCCTAACACTATAGACCAAGTGGCAGCTGTACAACCATCACAGGTTGGATTGCAGGACCTGGGCGCAGCTACAACCTGCTATAAGTGTGAAGGACCCAACCATTTGGCCCGTGATTGTCTTTTATCACGTCAACCAACTCGGAAACTTGACGGGCCTCGGTGCTACAAGTGCAAAAAACACGGACACCTGGCCCGCACCTGTCCGGGAAACGGGCAAGGGGAAGAAGCTACAGCGCCAGTCTTCTCCCCAGATCGTCATTGAGCAGGGCGCTACCCACTGTAAGCATACACATTAATGGAAGCGAGCGCCTCGCGCTTGTGGACACTGGGTGCACCCAGACTCTCGTAAGCAAGATATGCTGTGCCACTTGGAAAGCAGAGAGAATTCCGGTACTAACTGTAGGCGGAGGTTCACTAGCCTCTTGTGGGGTGAGCATTATCCGCGCAAGCATCAACGACGGGCCTGCAGTAGCCGTGCGAGCCCTAGTGATGGAGGGAGAGCTTCTCGGGTACGACCTACTCCTGGGTATGGACTTGATTACACAACTGGGTGGAATTACCGTGGACAGAACCGGCAAGGTACAGTTCTCCCGATGTGAGGAACATGTTTGTGCTGCCATAACTCTCGACGAGCCTGACTTTCATGCAGAGTATGATAGAAACACCAATGCATGGACGGCGTCTTGGAAGTGGTCAAACGATCAGCCACCAATATCCTTGTGGAACCAGTTATCGGAATATCCCCCACCCATGTGGCTAAGGGAACAGTATGAAGAAGAACTGCAAACGTGGATCGACAATGGCTGGCTTCTTCCATACCCAGAGGATGAGCTTGACCCCCCGCAAGGGCTGATTCCCTTGATGGCCGTCGCACAAGAGACCAAACAAAAGGTCCGTCCCATCCTAGACTACCGTGAGCTCAATGAGCATGGCGACCCATATACAGCAAGGGCTGATGTGTGTGCACTCAAATTAAGGGAGTGGCGACAGCAGGGATCGAACGTGGCAACTCTGGACCTACGCAGGGCCTATCTGCAAATACGCATTGAGAAGAAATTGTGGCCATTTCAGACTGTGGAGATTAGAGGAACCCGATATTGTCTAACCAGGCTAGGGTTCATTGCTGGAGGATTCCTTTAGTTTGTGGAGGAAGGGATATTTTGAATAGTAATCCACAATGAGGAGGTAATTAATCCTGTTAAGGCTGAAAATTCCAGTAGCTATGATTTGCCATGGTCGTATGGAGATCTCATGCGGCATGAGGGTTTCAGCCATTTGGGACTTCTAGACATATGGTGCATTGCTATATTACCACGTCGATGTGATTATTGATGCCACTCCAGAAAACACAGGTTTTGGCTCTTAGTTTACATTTGTCACTACCTTGGTGCCCATAATGTATTTTTCTTAAAATCTCTGGTTACAATGATTTATGAATCAGTATTCTGTTATTTTTTAGCAATACACCATTCTCAATCGAGAGCTCTTCTTGGTAAGACCAGTATGGTTGAAGGTCTTTATGTAGTTTTCTGTGAGATTCTGGGCAACCCTTAAGAATCAGTATCCTCAATTCAAATACATTTCTTGTTTTATTTATTGCCTCCCCAAGAAGACAAGATGCGACGCAAAGTCAGTTTCAAGTATAACTGTTTTTTGAAAGCGACATTTCTTCCTATATGTTTTATCTTGTAAGAAATTTGTCTCATGTAGATCTCTTTTCCCAAGGATTTAAACATTGTAAAATGTGGAATATATTATAGTACTGAAAGGATTCAATCACGAATGATATCATAATTTTATCTGTTAATAAAATCTTGAACTTATTGGTCTCAAATCAAATCGAATCAAATTGATAGGTAAAATATTACAAAGTGTAACAATCCATGCAAAAAGAGAATTAGAAAATGTGGATATCTACATACTGTCTGAATTTTTTTTATACAAAACGACTTTAAAATCTTGCATATGGTAGACATCATCACTAAATCTGAAACATGGACAGATGTAGAACTATGCTGTCCTTCTTGATAATCACTGCTGTCTGTGCTGTAGTTTCTATTCGTCTTCATCTCCTTTATTCTTGTTCTAGTTTTGATATAAAATTGCCTTTTCTGTTTCAGATTAGAACCCTGCGAATGAAAGAACCAAGTGCACAACTGCACAGCTAAAAAAAAATAATAATAAATATATAATTGAGAATTTATGATAAGTAAAATATTTTAAAGCCAGCTCAAAATATTTACAATATGGAAAGAGTTTTTACAATAGACAGAGATGATTGTAACAAAATGTAAATATTTCACATATACTTGGAAACAATAACAATTAAGTTTAAGCAAAATAAAATGTTACATAGTTTAAAGCCGATTAGGATGTTTACATAAACAAAAGTTAGAATGTTTAACAATAAACAAAAGAATGGACCATTTTTACGTAAAGTTCTTATGTAAGAGAAAACAAGGGAATAGTTTTGATATATACACATAAACATAAATGGGTCAGAGGAAGAGAGAGAGACTTATGAGTCACTCAGTCAGAGATTTGGGTTTAAATCAAGAGGTTTGCTCGCAAGCGCACATATAGAAAGATGTAGAAATATATATATTATAGAGAGACGTTGAAAACTCCAACAAAGACACTGTAACAAGATGAAAATAAACTATGAAAATAATAAAAGGTGTCTTCGTGTACCACTTACTTCACACACAAGCAAAATTTTCATTGTAGAGTTTTGACTAGGTGCAAACCGCTGACGATCAGAAGTAACAACAACAAAAAAAACAATATAAGAAGGTATGTTTATTTGTCTAGTGTCACGCAGATAAGGCTGTTTATACATATGTTGTGTAAACTGTCTTTCATGTTTATTGTCCTGTTTTGCAAACTGTAATTTAATGTGTAACACATGCGCCCAGCTAATGATAACATTGGTGTCTGTACATACTGTGGAGAAATGCGTGACTTACCTGGATAGACCACGTGCGGGTCGGTCACCAAAAATAAATAAAAAGAAAGAAAAGAAATGGTCAAGACTCTTATTTATAGAGTAGTGATCACGTGAGTTAGAAGAATATGCAAATAGAGGTGAACGATTTTGCGATATAAAAAGCCTGTGTTGTTAAGAGGAGGCGCAGACTGTTGGCAGAAGTCAGTGCTGTCAGACGTGCTTTAGAGTTTTGTTATTATATGCTGTGTTCGATTGTTGGGAGAGAGAAAAGAGAAGAGGAGGAACCAAGAAGACATTCTGCAGATACTTGACTTTGTGTTGGTTTTAAGCTATCTCGGCGCTTGGTGTGCGGTTACTAACAATGGACAGATTCGACATTCGCTTAATACCCGAGTTCGACGGATCTACCACTGGACCGGCTGTCGTTGAATGGATTGAAAAGGCAGAGAAAATCTGTAAACTGTGCAAAATTAAAGAACCAGCCACAGTTATCCCTTTGAGGCTAACCGGAGGGGCCTATGCAGTCTACCAACAACTCGGGGATGAACCAGACTGGGATGAAATCAAGCAGAGCCTGTATACAGCGTTTGGTACAGATCCATTTGTTGCGTGGCAACAGTTCACGAGCCGGACACTTCAACCCAAGGAAACAGTCGACGTGTACCTAGCCGACCTGCGAAAATTATCTGTACCGTTTGGTGGGGTCAACGATAAAATATTAAGCTGTGCTTTTTTGGTAGGCCTACCCGAGGAGGTCAGTAAACTGTTGCGGGCATCATCAAGAATCGATGAATTGTCAACTGATGAGTTATTGGCCCGAGCTCGAAACATCTGTAAGGAACAGGAACCAATTGCAGCAGCAGCTCGTTTTCGACATGGAGGCAATGTGGACTCTCTTCCAGATAGTAATAAGCATGCCACCCCAGTGTGCTATAAATGTGGGGAGGCCAATCATTTTGCTAAAGAGTGCCGGAGTGATAGGAGAGGTGTATATCCACAATCAAAGAGACCAGTGCAATGCTATCGCTGCAATAAGTTTGGGCACATATCTCGCAACTGTTCGGGAAACGAAGTTGGGGGCAAGGTACTATCGCTACCCTTGCCCCCTGCCAACCAATAAACACAGGATTGCCTGTCATTAGCGTTAAACTTGATGATGTGCAGTGTTCAGCACTTATAGACACGGGGTGTTCCCGGTCTATAGTTAGTGCCCATTGCTGTCCGGTGTGGCGGAGGAACCCAGTTGGCGTTATGACCATCAATGGCTTATCACGGGTATGTTGTGGTGAAGGGACAGTCACAATCTGCACTGAGAAGGGTGACACAGCTAAAGTTGACGTTCTGGTGATGCAGGAGAAACCCCTTGGCTACGACATGTTGCTTGGAATTGATGCAATACAAGCACTAGGAGGCGTTACAATCACAGCAGCTAGAGGTATCAGGCTTGGAGAAGGGAAAGACGTCTGTGCAGCCATGTCGATTGAAGAAAAGGACTTCTGTGCTACATTTGATGACAACGAAAGGGTGTGGACTGCAAAGTGGAAATGGGCCATGGGCCAGGAACCAGATCGGCTGTGCAACACGATTCCAGAGTATGCAGTTTCTACCAAGAATAGGGCCGCATATGAAGAAGAACTTCAGATGTGGATTGACAACGGTTGGTTAATACCATACCCACAGGAACGTCTGGGACCACCCAAGGGATTAATTCCGCTCATGGCTGTTGAACAACCTACCAAAGAAAAAATTCGTCCCGTAATGGATTACCGAGAGTTGAATCGGCATGTTGATGCGTTTACCGGAAACGCAGATGTGTGCGCTGCTAAACTGAGAGAGTGGCGTCAAAAAGGGAGCAATGTAGCACTTCTGGATCTAAAGAGGGCCTACCTGCAGATACGTGTCCATGAGTCATTATGGCCGTTTCAGACAGTACTACTCAAGGGAAAACTATATTGTTTGACACGTTTGGGTTTTGGCCTAAACGTAGCACCCTTGATTATGACAACCATTATTAAAACTGTTTTGATGCAGGATGAGACCACAGCAAAAGCTGCTTCAGCCTACATAGATGACATCTATGTTAATGAGGACATAATGTCTGCGGATGCAGTTCGAATAAAACTGAAAGCGTTTGGGTTAATAAGCAAAGACCCTAAGCGCCTAAAGGATGGAGTGCCCGTGCTAGGCCTCGAGGTCTGGGAGGAGGGCAATACGTTGCGATGGAAACGAGGGAGCCCACTTCCAAAGTTACCCAATGTATTAACAAGACGTACTGTGTTTTCTATCTGTGGTAAATTGGTAGGACATCTACCTGTCTGTGGATGGCTCCGATCGGCAACAGGAGTGGTGAAAAGACGAGTGACTACAGTAACAAAAGGATGGGACGATGTTGCGGATGATGATTCTCTCCAACAAATGATGGCTGAAATGTTGTCCAGAGTGCATAGGAATGACCCTGCCCGGGGTGAGTGGCAAGTGTCTGGAAACGAACTAAATGCATGGGTTGACGCAAGTTCGTTGGCTACAGGTGTCGTGTTGGAGCAACTAGGTGTTGTTGTGGAAGATGCATGCTGGCTTCGTCCGAAAAATGATGCCCAACATATAAATTTGGCAGAACTTGATGCCACGTTAAAAGGTCTTAATCTCGCATTGCAATGGCAGACTAATGTTGTGCATCTCCACACTGACTCATTGTGTGTTTACCATTGGTTAACCGACACCTTGACTGGAAAGGCTCGAGTTAAGACTAGAGCTGCAAGTGAAATGCTAGTACGAAGGAGACTAGCAATAATTAAGCGTCTAGTTGACGAATACAGCTTGCAGGTAGACATTACGTTAGTCTCGTCGATGCAGAATTTGGCTGATAGCTTGACTCGAGTACCAAAGAGGTGGATCGATGCAATGAGGCAGGGATCCGATCTTCAACAACAAACATGCGCGACTGTAACGGATCAATTAACACCTGACCAGATCCGTATGATACACCAGCAGATTGGACATCCTGGAATTCAGAGGACTGCATATTTTGTCCGAAGAGTATGCCCTGCAACTACAAAAGCATCAGTGAAAGCCGCCATACGTTCGTGTGAAGAGTGTCAGAGAATTGATCCGGCACCATCCCAATGGCAAAAAGGGAAGCTCGAGGTGGAGGGCAACTGGCAGCGAGTAGGGATGGACATAACACATTATGGGGGCAAACATTTTTTGACCATGACGGATTGTGGCCCGACGCGTTTCACAATATGGCGCCTGTTGACACGACAGGATGCAGCCAGCATTATACAACAGTTGAGAGCCGTCTTTTTTGAACGTGGTGCCCCGATTGAAATTCTGACTGATAATGCCGCCACATTTCGATGTCAAGAATTTCAGAAATTCGTGCACGAATGGGGGATTAAAATGCATTATCGGTGTGCATATTATCCCGAGGGTAATGGTATAGCAGAACGGTGTCACCGCACCATCAAAAGAATTGCAGCCAGGACGCAGTGCTCTATTCCAGAAGCTGTGTACTGGTATAATATAACACCCAAGGACAATGCAACACCAGCAACTGCACCAGCCAATGGGATTTACCAATATGAACAGCGTGTGAAAGGAGTTGATGCCATACCATCAGTGGCGAGTGTTGTCAATACACCATATCAGGTGGGAGACCTTGTTTGGATAAAACCCCCAAATGCTGGGTGCACTACGAAATTTTTCCGGGGAAAAATAGATGAAATCATAAGTCCTCAGACCATGTTGATTGGTGGCATACCACGTCACGTAAAAGATATCCGCCCTTGTTATACCTCTTCTGATTCTGAGGACGATGAGGAGGATCACACACCGTTCAGAGATGATCCTGATCACTTACTGCCCCTTCAGGTGAGCATAGAAACACCACCAACAGAACCAGATGAGGGAATGATGGGACATACTGATGACAATAGTGAGGAGAGCGATGGACACGAGGAAGTAATGCCTCATCGAAATACTCGACAGAGACGAATACTGCCCACCCCCCGTGATTGCGAAACCCAGCGAGAAGGGATGATGGAGCATACCGAGGAGATGACGCCTCCGATTCTTCGGAGAAGTACCCGACAAAGACGGATACTGCCCCCCTGCCCTGATTGTGAGACACCGCCTATGGAACCACGAGACGGGATAATGGAACAGACTGGTAGTAATGATGGTGGTAATGAAGAAAACAGCAATGAGGAAGTGCTTCTTCGAAGGAGTACCCGCCAACGACGATTGCCCGCATGTCCTGTTTGTGATCATGAGATCAGGGGGGAGTGTGGAGAAATGCGTGACTTACCTGGATAGACCACGTGCGGGTCGGTCACCAAAAATAAATAAAAAGAAAGAAAAGAAATGGTCAAGACTCTTATTTATAGAGTAGTGATCACGTGAGTTAGAAGAATATGCAAATAGAGGTGAACGATTTTGCGATATAAAAAGCCTGTGTTGTTAAGAGGAGGCGCAGACTGTTGGCAGAAGTCAGTGCTGTCAGACGTGCTTTAGAGTTTTGTTATTGCTGTGTTCGATTGTTGGGAGAGAGAAAAGAGAAGAGGAGGAACCAAGAAGACATTCTGCAGATACTTGACTTTGTGTTGGTTTTACATACACTAGTGCTACACCCTGCTATACAATAGTTCTACAAAGCGACTATGCTACACTGTTTGATGAGTTCCGTGAAGACGATGATTTGGCGCCAGGATAAAACTGATCAAAATTCCAATTGATGATGTTGTATGCTAGAAATGTGTCCCATGCAACCTTTGCTGCTCATGCAAGGAGTATTTTTTTTTTTTTTAATCAGCGATCATGGTGCTGTAAACTGTCTGACATTTTTCTACTATGCAGAGATATACAAGACACTGTCTGAAGATAAAGCTGAAATCGTCCCCGTCTTGAATTTCTTGTGTGAAAAAAAGGAAAGAGGCATCATGCAGTGTTATGATTTAATTTGTTGTTAAGAGTTATCCCCCTTGGGATTGACATTCATAATAAAAGCGCCCTCTGTTTCATTTTCCCGCTCGATCCTTTCAAGAGCGTACGTGTATTTTACAGTTAATAAAACCTTTCTAAAAGGCAATTCTTTACTTACTGATACTATTCACTTCAATTTTATTAACTGTAAAATACACGTACGCTCTTGAAAGGATCGAGCGGGAAAATGAAACAGAGGGCGCTTTTATTATGAATGTCAATCCCAAGGGGGATAACTCTTAACAACAAATTAAATCATAACATTTTCCCCGTCCTAAAGTATTCAAGTAAGGGGTAATTAATTATAGACAAATTTTTTAATGAATTTGCAGTAATAGGAAAACATTCCAACTATTCTTTTTTGAGATTTAAGATTCAGC
The DNA here is from genome assembly GCF_053919585.1 of Euprymna scolopes. Taxonomy (NCBI): domain Eukaryota; kingdom Metazoa; phylum Mollusca; class Cephalopoda; order Sepiida; family Sepiolidae; genus Euprymna; species Euprymna scolopes. The sequence continues at coordinate 22,173 of NW_027633652.1, read as the reverse complement.
GGAGGTGGCATTTCGAGTAATGGTTTTAGTCTTTGATAATCGGGAGCTATTTGATTATTTTCTATGGTGTAGCCGAGTAGAGTAATAGAACTAGAAGAAATTATGCTTTTATTTTCATTTAAAGTGATGTTATATTGTTTAGCAATTTTGTAGAATTTTTGAAGATTGTAATCGTGTTCTTCTTGATTTTTCCCACATATAGTTACGTTATCAACATACACAAAGGTATCGGTTAGATTTTCTTTTTCTATAATATAGTCTATGCTCCTCTGGAAAGCACTTACTCCATTGGTGACGCCAAAAGGAAGACGAGTAAATTGAAAAAGTTTGCCACTTACTTCAAACGCAGTGAATTTACGATCAGCATGATTTATAGGTATTTGGTGATAAGCAGATTTTAGGTCGAGAGTAGAGAAGATGTTATATTGAGCGATGTCGTCTACCATCTTATTGATATTAGGCATTGGGTAAGCGTCTAGTTCCGTGAATCTATTGATGGTATCGCTGTAGTCGACTACCATTCTTTTCTTATGATTCTCATTCGAAGTTACAAGAACCTGCGCTCGCCACGGAGATATCGAAGGTTCAATTATGCCTTCTTTCAACATTCTAGCAGTCTCTTCTTTTATGAATTTGTTGGCGGCAAAAGTGTAACGTCGGGATTTTGTCGCAATAGGAGTAGTATGAGGAGAAAGATTAGAAAAGAGAGGAGGGGGTGGAACGTTTATGGTAGGAAAAAAATTATTCGTGTTTATAGCTCCAATTATAAGTTTGTCTCTAGGACCGTCGAATTTAAGTGTTACTTTTTTATATTTTTTTAAAATATCTTTTCCGATTATTAAATCAATGCAAAGGTTTTCAATGATTTCAATTGTTATTCCAGAATGGGTTTTATCTTTCAGTATTAAATCCACGACAGCTTCGCCAGTTATTTTAGCATGTTGATCGGAAGCAGCCAGAGCTATAGTTTTGTTTTTAGGTATTGTGAAGAGTTTAAGTTTTTTAGCAGTATTTTCATTAATGAATGTTTTTACACTGCCGGAGTCCACCATAGCGTTCACGAAGTGCCCGTTAATTTGGCATTGAGTGAATGTGACATCTTTGGAGTTAGTTCCTAGTCAGGATAGAGAAGGTGAGGGGTAGTCAGAGTCGTCATAAAGAACAGCAGTATGAGTGTTAGAAATAGAAGATTTACACACTTTAGCCCAATGACCATTTTTTTTGCACTTTTTACATTCGGCGTTTCGTGCAGGACATAAATATCGAGGATGACGTGATTTTCCACAGAAAAAACAAACCCCTTTTGGATGCATATTTTCTTTAGTCACAGCTATACGATTGTAGCCCGAAGGATTATTTGTAGCTGCTACAGTAAAGTTATTTGCGTAGCTTATCGAATGCTTTTCTGCTTGTTCAAGAGATCTGGCCATGGCATATGTGTCTTGTAAAGTCAGGATGGGTTTTTCTAACAGTCGTTGTCGGATGGACGAAGAAGAAATTCCGCCGATGAAAGCTTCCCGAATGTATTGATTTTTGTTTTCTTCAGCAGAAACCGCTTCGAAGTTACATGTTTTGGCAAGCATTTCCAATTGTAGTATGAAGGCATCTATATTTTGTGTTGTTTGTTGCTTCGTCGTCATCAATCGATATCTATTATAAACAATATTTTCAGGTTTTAAATAAGCGGCGTCCAATGTTCTTAATGCACTATCGTAGTCGGTTTTATCGCTTATTAAATCGAAAACAGAGGCTGAAATACAATTGATCAAGGCAAAGAAATTATCTGAAGTGTTTTCGATTAATCCGTTATTATGTGAGCGGATATAATTCTGGAGGGTTAATTTCCAATGCCTATAGGATTTTTCGGAATTAGGGCATGTAGGTTCCACCTCGAATCTGTCGGGACGTAAGATTCGATCCATTATTTTTTTTTTTTTTTTTAAACCGTATTTCATATTTAATATACAAATGTTTATAATATTATTAATCGTTAAACTGTGTAAATCTTAAAACCTAACAAAATTATGACAAAAATGAATTATTAATTGCAGTTTGAAGAAGATAAACAAAGGTTTTAAAAAATAATTAAGTCGCTTCTGCTTTTCCATAGTTCGTATAGTTAACAGAAGTCTGACGTCACGGAATCATCCTTTTTTCACAATTCTTCACATTCGTTTTGGCAGTGCCTACAGATCACAAATACTTTTTTTAATGCACTTATTGACCTCTGGCCATTAATATTTTTTATTAAAAATGTTTTTTTCAAAATCAATAAATATAAACACCTTTTACTTTTAAAATATTAGATGTCTAACAGAAAATGCCATGAGGAGAGAAAAATACAATATTTATTCAAGGTTCTTTTCCGACCATCCCTTTTTTTTCTTTTTCTTTTTTTTTTTTTTTTTTAGTTAATTTTAAATTGAATCAAAGGGAAGATCTTCAATGAATATATACTACCTTTGATGATCTTCGGTAATGAAACATGGGCCCTGACAACTCGCCAAAGTGAAATCTTGGCAGTGGCACAAAGGAAGATGGAGAGGATAATGTTGGTGTTGGGCATCACTACAAGACAAACATCTGGATCCGCCAACAAGTTTTTGACATCAATACTGCCATCAAAACATCCAAACACAAATGGGCAGGACGCGTAGTCATAGAACATGACAACAGATGGTCCATCAGGACAACGGAATGAAACCTCCTGAACGTAAGAGGCCGAAGGGAAGCCGAAGAACGAGGTTGAGAGACAACCTGGTACAACACATGGTAGTCGTAAATCTGCTTCCGGAATTTCAATTCCTTCTTGAGTTAAACCAGGCCCAATATATATTAGAAACCACACTAAAACAAGTAAACATGACCCTCCTGTAACGCCTGCCACCCTAATAGATGTCAACCCCCACTACGCTTATGTTCAACTACCTTCTGGTACTGAAACCACTGTCAACGTTCGAGACTTAGCTCCAAACTCATCAAATGAAGAAAACTCTAATAATAATCCTACTACTTCAGAGACTTTATTTGAACCTTCTACTAATGAAAACATTGGTCATGAGGAAGACAAAAATCAATCGTCTGATCTTGAAGAAAATCAGATTTCACTAAAAAATAATACTGAAAATCAGCATTCCTGCCAATCTGTGCGGAGGTCGTCCCGAGTTCGACAATTCCCTAGTAAATATAAGGATTTTGTGACTAAATACTGAAAAAACTGCAGTTTGGGTTCATATGTTATTTGTAAATAAAATGATTCTTATGTGATTGTAAAAAAAAAAAAAAAAAAAAAAAAAAAAATTTGTCTATAATTAATTACCCCTTACTTGAATACTTTAGGACGGGGAAAATGTTATGATTTAATTTGTTGTTAAGAGTTATCCCCCTTGGGATTGACATTCATAATAAAAGCGCCCTCTGTTTCATTTTCCCGCTCGATCCTTTCAAGAGCGTACGTGTATTTTACAGTTAATAAAACCTTTCTAAAAGGCAATTCTTTACTTACTGATACTATTCACTTCAATTTTATTAACTGTAAAATACACGTACGCTCTTGAAAGGATCGAGCGGGAAAATGAAACAGAGGGCGCTTTTATTATGAATGTCAATCCCAAGGGGGATAACTCTTAACAACAAATTAAATCATAACATTTTCCCCGTCCTAAAGTATTCAAGTAAGGGGTAATTAATTATAGACAAATTTTTTAATGAATTTGCAGTAATAGGAAAACATTCCAACTATTCTTTTTTGAGATTTAAGATTCAGCGGAGGTGGCATTTCGAGTAATGGTTTTAGTCTTTGATAATCGGGAGCTATTTGATTATTTTCTATGGTGTAGCCGAGTAGAGTAATAGAACTAGAAGAAATTATGCTTTTATTTTCATTTAAAGTGATGTTATATTGTTTAGCAATTTTGTAGAATTTTTGAAGATTGTAATCGTGTTCTTCTTGATTTTTCCCACATATAGTTACGTTATCAACATACACAAAGGTATCGGTTAGATTTTCTTTTTCTATAATATAGTCTATGCTCCTCTGGAAAGCACTTACTCCATTGGTGACGCCAAAAGGAAGACGAGTAAATTGAAAAAGTTTGCCACTTACTTCAAACGCAGTGAATTTACGATCAGCATGATTTATAGGTATTTGGTGATAAGCAGATTTTAGGTCGAGAGTAGAGAAGATGTTATATTGAGCGATGTCGTCTACCATCTTATTGATATTAGGCATTGGGTAAGCGTCTAGTTCCGTGAATCTATTGATGGTATCGCTGTAGTCGACTACCATTCTTTTCTTATGATTCTCATTCGAAGTTACAAGAACCTGCGCTCGCCACGGAGATATCGAAGGTTCAATTATGCCTTCTTTCAACATTCTAGCAGTCTCTTCTTTTATGAATTTGTTGGCGGCAAAAGTGTAACGTCGGGATTTTGTCGCAATAGGAGTAGTATGAGGAGAAAGATTAGAAAAGAGAGGAGGGGGTGGAACGTTTATGGTAGGAAAAAAATTATTCGTGTTTATAGCTCCAATTATAAGTTTGTCTCTAGGACCGTCGAATTTAAGTGTTACTTTTTTATATTTTTTTAAAATATCTTTTCCGATTATTAAATCAATGCAAAGGTTTTCAATGATTTCAATTGTTATTCCAGAATGGGTTTTATCTTTCAGTATTAAATCCACGACAGCTTCGCCAGTTATTTTAGCATGTTGATCGGAAGCAGCCAGAGCTATAGTTTTGTTTTTAGGTATTGTGAAGAGTTTAAGTTTTTTAGCAGTATTTTCATTAATGAATGTTTTTACACTGCCGGAGTCCACCATAGCGTTCACGAAGTGCCCGTTAATTTGGCATTGAGTGAATGTGACATCTTTGGAGTTAGTTCCTAGTCAGGATAGAGAAGGTGAGGGGTAGTCAGAGTCGTCATAAAGAACAGCAGTATGAGTGTTAGAAATAGAAGATTTACACACTTTAGCCCAATGACCATTTTTTTTGCACTTTTTACATTCGGCGTTTCGTGCAGGACATAAATATCGAGGATGACGTGATTTTCCACAGAAAAAACAAACCCCTTTTGGATGCATATTTTCTTTAGTCACAGCTATACGATTGTAGCCCGAAGGATTATTTGTAGCTGCTACAGTAAAGTTATTTGCGTAGCTTATCGAATGCTTTTCTGCTTGTTCAAGAGATCTGGCCATGGCATATGTGTCTTGTAAAGTCAGGATGGGTTTTTCTAACAGTCGTTGTCGGATGGACGAAGAAGAAATTCCGCCGATGAAAGCTTCCCGAATGTATTGATTTTTGTTTTCTTCAGCAGAAACCGCTTCGAAGTTACATGTTTTGGCAAGCATTTCCAATTGTAGTATGAAGGCATCTATATTTTGTGTTGTTTGTTGCTTCGTCGTCATCAATCGATATCTATTATAAACAATATTTTCAGGTTTTAAATAAGCGGCGTCCAATGTTCTTAATGCACTATCGTAGTCGGTTTTATCGCTTATTAAATCGAAAACAGAGGCTGAAATACAATTGATCAAGGCAAAGAAATTATCTGAAGTGTTTTCGATTAATCCGTTATTATGTGAGCGGATATAATTCTGGAGGGTTAATTTCCAATGCCTATAGGATTTTTCGGAATTAGGGCATGTAGGTTCCACCTCGAATCTGTCGGGACGTAAGATTCGATCCATTATTTTTTTTTTTTTTTTTAAACCGTATTTCATATTTAATATACAAATGTTTATAATATTATTAATCGTTAAACTGTGTAAATCTTAAAACCTAACAAAATTATGACAAAAATGAATTATTAATTGCAGTTTGAAGAAGATAAACAAAGGTTTTAAAAAATAATTAAGTCGCTTCTGCTTTTCCATAGTTCGTATAGTTAACAGAAGTCTGACGTCACGGAATCATCCTTTTTTCACAATTCTTCACATTCGTTTTGGCAGTGCCTACAGATCACAAATACTTTTTTTAATGCACTTATTGACCTCTGGCCATTAATATTTTTTATTAAAAATGTTTTTTTCAAAATCAATAAATATAAACACCTTTTACTTTTAAAATATTAGATGTCTAACAGAAAATGCCATGAGGAGAGAAAAATACAATATTTATTCAAGGTTCTTTTCCGACCATCCCTTTTTTTTCTTTTTCTTTTTTTTTTTTTTTTTTAGTTAATTTTAAATTGAATCAAAGGGAAGATCTTCAATGAATATATACTACCTTTGATGATCTTCGGTAATGAAACATGGGCCCTGACAACTCGCCAAAGTGAAATCTTGGCAGTGGCACAAAGGAAGATGGAGAGGATAATGTTGGTGTTGGGCATCACTACAAGACAAACATCTGGATCCGCCAACAAGTTTTTGACATCAATACTGCCATCAAAACATCCAAACACAAATGGGCAGGACGCGTAGTCATAGAACATGACAACAGATGGTCCATCAGGACAACGGAATGAAACCTCCTGAACGTAAGAGGCCGAAGGGAAGCCGAAGAACGAGGTTGAGAGACAACCTGGTACAACACATGGTAGTCGTAAATCTGCTTCCGGAATTTCAATTCCTTCTTGAGTTAAACCAGGCCCAATATATATTAGAAACCACACTAAAACAAGTAAACATGACCCTCCTGTAACGCCTGCCACCCTAATAGATGTCAACCCCCACTACGCTTATGTTCAACTACCTTCTGGTACTGAAACCACTGTCAACGTTCGAGACTTAGCTCCAAACTCATCAAATGAAGAAAACTCTAATAATAATCCTACTACTTCAGAGACTTTATTTGAACCTTCTACTAATGAAAACATTGGTCATGAGGAAGACAAAAATCAATCGTCTGATCTTGAAGAAAATCAGATTTCACTAAAAAATAATACTGAAAATCAGCATTCCTGCCAATCTGTGCGGAGGTCGTCCCGAGTTCGACAATTCCCTAGTAAATATAAGGATTTTGTGACTAAATACTGAAAAAACTGCAGTTTGGGTTCATATGTTATTTGTAAATAAAATGATTCTTATGTGATTGTAAAAAAAAAAAAAAAAAAAAAAAAAAAAATTTGTCTATAATTAATTACCCCTTACTTGAATACTTTAGGACGGGGAAAATGTTATGATTTAATTTGTTGTTAAGAGTTATCCCCCTTGGGATTGACATTCATAATAAAAGCGCCCTCTGTTTCATTTTCCCGCTCGATCCTTTCAAGAGCGTACGTGTATTTTACAGTTAATAAAACCTTTCTAAAAGGCAATTCTTTACTTACTGATACTATTCACTATACAGAACGATTAGAGTTAAGCGTAGTGACACCAACGCTTATTAAGAAATTCAATGAGCATTATTTGAAACAACTCTTCCCATCCATTATTAAGATCAATCATGATACAAAATATAATTTCATTCTAACTTCATTTACACGTGTTTCTATTACAGGCATAGATTATTTACAAGGATATAAGGGGCTTATTGTAAAACTTTTACAATGTTACATGTTACAAGAAAACATATATTATTTAAAGAATACAAAGGACGTTTATTTTTTTAGTATAGAAAATAACTTTATTTTTAAAGATACGAGGAGCTTGTCTCATTTTTAAGAATAGGAGGAGCCTTTCTTTATTTTTAAGTATAGAAGAAGCCTGTATTTTTAAGGATACAACGGACCCTTATTTATTTTAAAGTATAGAAAAGTACTATCTTTAATTTTAAGGATACAAGGAGCTACTTTATTTTTAAGAATATAAAGAGCCTTTCTTTTTTTTAAAGATAGAAGAAGCCTTTTTTTATTTTTAAGAATAGTAGAAACCATTCTTTGTTTTTAAAGATATCAGGATACATGAGACCTATAGAAAAGCCTTTATAATAATACATGAAACATGCAAGGATGATTTTCTGTTAGTGAGATGTATATTCCAATTATATTTAAATTTCTGCACTTTGGTAACATCTGGTAACAAGAGAGTAAATCGGGAATTCCAAGGGCCAGCAGTTCAAGATAATAAAATATTAGAGTAGACAGCTTTCTGACTTTTACAAAGAATGGGGTTTTGCTGATTTATTTTTTATGGTAAAAATATACTTTAAAACTCTTTACTTGAATTAAGATTATTTTTATTTAGAAAATAAGACATTTAATAAGATAGAAATACATAAAGGTAACTCCAATCCTATCTCTTAAATGATTGTGTTGTTCTTTTCAACTATTTGATCATAGCGATATAACCAAGCAAATATTAGAAACGGGCAGAATAAAAAGACACAAACTTAAACATTGTGTTTTTTGTTTGTTCTCAATTCAAATCCAATAATTCTTTACTTTCTGTACCATGACGTAGCTTCAAGAAGGGCGCACAATGCAAACTGAATTTAATGCAACTCAATTGTTAAATCTGAGAATTTCTAGTTGTTGCCATTGATTTAGTGTTTCAGATTTTATAAAATTCTATAAAATTGCAGACCCACATGAATAAGCTCCTTCCTTTTTTATTTCAGTTCAGTTAATTCGTAGAGATAAATGTGCAGTCCTAAGGCTAACATTTGATTTTCCATAAGTTACATACATAGCAAAGCACTCCAGTTGGTTTCTCTGTAATTTGCATTTATAGCAAAGTGTTAAAGTGTGTGCTTGCATGTGTATTTTTAAGTGAACATTCTATAAACACATGTGATCCACTTGATAAAAATAAGATTTCTCCTTCACTTTTTTTACTTGGAAGACCACTTATCATGGTCCAACGGCCACTCGAGGATAAGGGTTAATGAGTATAACGTGGTAGTGTAGTAATTGTTAATAGTGTAAATTAAGTAGATTTTGATTATTTAAGGAGAGGGCTCAACAAAGAACTTGTTTATATTGGATTTGAAGGCTACCATGTAGTATTCAACCAAGCAGAACAGCAGAACAATGTTCCACAGGCAGGTAGTTCTGTGAAAGAAGCTTTGTTCATGGAATCTGCGTTTAGATTTAGAGATAAAGAGTGAGGGAATCTTTTATAGTAATTGTTGCTAGTCAAGTTTTTTGTGAAAGTTTGGCAAGCGGGAACCATAGATTGGAGTTCAGTCGAGCATTTTCCATGAAAATAACGATAGACGAGAGACAGTCTCGCAATGTCTCTTCTGTGAGAAAAAGGTCACAAGGAAGAAAAAAGGTCATTATCTACTAGGTTTCAAAGCCGGTTTTAAACTCTATCAAGGCTGGATAGAGCATGATGAGAAGCTCCTACCCAGATGTGGCAACAGTACTTGATTTTAGGATGTACCTGGCTCTTATCCAGATAGAGAATTGCATCGGCAGTGAGATAGCTACTGGAGCGGTAAAATGATCCAACCGTTTTTCCAGCGATTTTGGCAACAGATTTGATCTGTTTACTTCCTTGTTTTAATATTGGGGTGAGAAAAACTGTGTGTTTTTGCATATGACTCTTTTTCTTTTTTTATTACATTTTCACCCCAAACAAGGCACATTGCCACTTTGGTGTAGGGGGCTACTATCAGGGTCAGCAACTACTGGGGCACTATGTAGGGATTTGGGCAGCAAGATGTCGGTTCACGTTGCACTTGAACTTCTGCATGTCAGTAGAGTTAGGGAAGCAGGATCCTGGAATGGAATTCCAGAGCCTAGCGGTTCTGGGGAAGAAACTACTGGAATAGAAAGATCTTTTACATCTAGGGATCTCTACTGTGTGGGGGTGGGATTTAGCTGCCTGTCGGGTTTGTCGGCGGTGTCTGCGTCATGGGGGCACAAGTGTCTGCAGTTTGTCAGAGCATTCACCATTAAAATACTTGAAGAACAAGCAGAGGGATGCAACGTTTCGTCGATGGTACAGAGGCTGAAGCTTAGATGCCAGTTCAGGGCCTATCAGATTGGCGACTCTTTTTTTAACCTTGTCTAGGAGCGAGAGACTAGTAGTAGACGCACCAGCCCAGATGTGACAACAATACTCCATACATGGGCGAATGGTGGCCTTATAGAGATACAGGATACTTTCAGGTGTCAGTAGTTTTCTAGCACGGTAGAGAGAGCTTACCTTCTTTGCAGTGGCCCTGGCAATGTTTTCAATATAATTGTTCCAGCTCATGTTTCCTGTGAACGTTAGGCTAAGCAGTTTGAAAGATGTACTCTCAGACAGGGAGTCACTGGCCATTGCTATTGGTGGCAGAGAAGGTTTCTTGTAGTTATTGAAGGAAACCAGTTTAGTCTTGGCAGCATTGAATGTGACCATCCATTTATGTCCCCATTCCACTACAGATTGGAGGTCATCCTCTAGTGTTTTTGCCATTTCTTTAGATATGTGTTCATTTGTTTTCCTGTCATGCCTGTTATAAAGTGTAGTGTCATCAGCATATATACCCATCTCAGAGGCAGTTTTGTCGGGGAGGTCATTAATAAATATCAGGAACAATAGACATCCAAGAATAGAACCCTGAGGCACTCCCGCATTTATATCACACTGTTTAGATGTTTGACCGTCGAGGACAACCTGGATTTTTCTCTTATCTAAGAAGGATTTAATTATGCTAAGTATTCTACCAGTGATACCGTATGATTTAATTTTCCTGAGGAGACCCTTGTGCCATACCCTGTCAAAAGCCTTAGATATATCTAGAGCTACCGCTCTGCCCCCCCCCCACACTTTGTCCAGTGAATGGTATATACATTCAGAGATTACAGTGAGGATGTCAGTTATGGAACGGGCTTGTCTAAATCCATATTGTTTGTCAGTCGGAAATTTAGCATCTGTAAGGTGCCGGACTAGAGCATGGTTAATTATGGTCTCAAATATTTTGGCGAAAAGTGGGAGGAGGCTAATGGGGCGATAATTTGATGGGTCAGTTGTTTAAATTAGAACTCTCTGCAGATTGTTTTTACAAGTTACATACATAGCAAAATGCTTCAGTTGGTTTTTCTGTTCACTTATAGCAAAATATTAAAGTTTGTGATTGCATATGTATTTTTAAGTGAACATTTTATGAACAAATGATAAAACAAGGTTTCTCCTTTACTTCATTGTTTTGATATTTGGATGAGTGAAACACTGTGTTTCCGCATGTGACTCTTTAAATTACAACTGTCTGCAGATGCATAGTCACACAACTGACAAGCATAGGGTTTCTCACTTTTTTATTTATTTTACTTTTGTTAGTTTGAAGAGATCAAGGGGCTCCTTCTTGGGGCTAATACTTGATTCTATTATAATTTAAATTTATATCCGAGGGCTCTTTTAAGAATAGACACTGTTCCTTTATGGCTGCTATCTGTATTTCGTTACAGCTTAGTTTTCCAGGGATTGCTTCTAAGTATTTTTGAAGGTTCTTTTTTATTATGCCAGTTGCTCCTGTCACAACTGGTATGATGTTTATTTCTTTCAGAGACCATGTTGCTTTTAGATCATTTTTTAGGTCCTGATATTTTGTTATCTTTTCCTGTTCTGCTCTATTAAGACCAAAGTCGTTTGGAACTGTGACATCGATAATGAGTGCAGTCCTTTCGGGCTTGTTCCATATTACTAATCTGGCTTGATGACCTTGTCTTTTATGTATCTGCCTGCCTGTATGTCTTTGTCGTAGAACACTGTCACTTTTCCATTTGATGTTATCAGTGGTGGTTCATGTTCCCAGATGTTTGACGACCTATCTAGTTGCATCTCTCCACAGATCTTCCAATGTAAGTATCTACATACTTTGTTGTGGCGAGCAGTGTAATGACCATCGGCTAGAAGGATCTTGCATCCAGACATTAGGTGGCTTGGGCTTTCAACAGCTGAGTGACAAAATCTGCATTGGTCGGTTTTTTGTAGACCAGCCAGTGTGTTCGAATGTGTTTTATTAATGAAGAGTTATATGAAAAAGTAGATCCACAAACATGACAAGAATAAGGTTTCTCTCCGCTGTGAATTCGCATATGAACTTTTAAGGAAGATCTCGCTGAAAACAAAGCTCTACATGCAGGACATGAATATGGTTTTTCACCAGTGTGTGTTCGCATATTTTTTTAATGAAGCATTTTGTGAAAATGCAATGTGGCATACATTACATGAGTAAGGTATCTCTCCAGTGTGTATTCTTCTATGTTGTTTTAAGGAAGAACTCTCTGAAAATGTTGAATCACATATTTTACAATGATATAGTTTTTCTCCTGTGTGAGTTCGAATATAGTTTCTTAACTTTGAATTGTCTATAAACGCTGCATCACATATTTTACATGAATAAAGTTTCTCTCAGGTGTGTGCTTGAATGTGTTTTTTTAAGCTAGAATTGTGCGAAAATCTGGAGCCACATATGACACATGAATAAGGTTTTTCTCTTTTTTTTTAAATTTTACTTTAGTAAGTTTTAAGAGATCAAGGGGTTCTCTCATGGAGCTAACACTTGATTCTGTTATAATTTAAATTTATACCCGAGGGCTCTTTTAAGAATAGATACTGTTCCCTTTATGGCTGCTATCTGTATTTCGTTACAGCTTGATCTTCCAGGGATTGTTTCTAAGTATTTATGACGATTCTTTTTTATTAATCCAGTCGCTCCTATCACAACCGGTACAATGTTTATTTCTTTCAGAGACCATGTCGTTTTTAGATCATTTTTTAGGTCCTGATACCTTACTCTAGGTCCTGATATTTTGTTATCTTTTCCCGTTCAGCTCTGTTAAGGCCAAAATCATTTGGGGTGGTGACATCAACAATGAGCACAGTTCTTTTAGGCCTGTTCCATATAACAATATCTGGTTTGATGGCCTTGTCTTTTATGTATCTGCCTGCCTGTATGTCTTTGTCATAGAACGCAGTCACATTTCTGTTTGATGTTATTGGTGGTGGTTCATGTTCCCAGATGTTCAGCGATCTGTCAAGTTGCATCTCTCCACATATCTTCCAATGGAGGTACTTGCATATTTTGTTGTGACGAGCAGTGTAATGGCCATCTGCCAATGAGATTGGGCATGCAGACATTAGGTGGCTTGGGCTCTCAATTGCTGAGTGGCAAAACCTGCACTGGCCATTTGTTTGTAGACCAGACATTTTTTTTAATCCATTTGTGAGTAAGCCCTGATCATGCCCGGCTACAATAAGTCTTTCCTCATCAAATAGAAGTCTCCCACTCTGGAGTGAAGCATCCTTGTCTATGTACTCCTGATTGAGCTCCTCTAGGAACTTCCCTGTTCGCTTATTTTGTTTCCACCCTTATTTTCTTGTCTTTATCTCTATTTCAGTGTATTTTTTTCTTTTGATTCTTACAATCTGTGTTGCTGGTTTATCGTGTACATCGACAGTGTTCTTCGGTATGACTCCTCTAAAGTTTTCAGCAAACTTTGTGATTGAGGTTTGTTTAGAAAGGTGATCATGATGGTCTTTTACCATTTCCATTGTCATGTCCATTGAACTTTTAATATATTGGCTCATGCTTACTATAGTGGCTCGATATGCATGGTTGAATTCAGTGAGGCCTAAGCCCCCTTCTTTTCGTGGTAGGTATATCCTGTCGATGCATTGGTTTTGGTATGTAGGGATAGTTGTTTCCTGGTCTTTGTAGTGAGCCTGTTTATGTTATATTGAGTCCAGTCTATAATATCGAAACCGTACGTGATCACAGGTATTGCAAGCTGGTTTATAGCCGTAATTTTGTTTTTAGGGGTTACTTCAGATTTGAGGATCTTTTTCAGGCGTACTGTGTATTCCTGTTCTGCCCTATGTCTCATTTTTTCATGTTCCACATTTATGTTTTCTCAATGCCGAGGTATTTGTATGTGGAATCCTCTCTCAAATCTTCAGATGTTGTTTTTTCTCCCTTTTTATTGTGCATTTAGCACATTTGTCAAATACAAACTCCATGCAGATATCCTCTGAGAATGTTTTCACAATTTCTATCAGGGAGACAAGGTGTTTTTCTGTCTCTGCATAGAGTTTTAGATCGTCCATGAAAAGTAAATGATTCATTCTTTTACTTTCGTCTTTTTTTCTGCCTCTATTGAGATTGTACCCAGCATCACATTTTTTTAGAAGCTTGCTGAGATGATCGATTGCAAGGCAAAATAGTAGTGGTGATAGGCTATCTCCTTGAAATATGCCTCGCTGGATGCTAATATTTGAAGACTGTATTGTCCCTTCTATGTGGTGTAGGGCAATAGATGTTTGCCACATTGTCATTTGTTTTGTAATAAAAGATCTTACGTTCTCATGGACATTATACAGCTCCAGACACCGCATTATCCAGGAATGAGGCACACTGTCAAATGCCTTTTGGTAGTCAATCCAGGCCATTGACAGGTTTCTTTGTCGCTTCCTACAGTCTTCCAGGATTGTTTTACTCAGAAGTTGATCTTTTGTCCCAAGCTTGTTTTTCTCTTTTTATTTTTTTCATTTTTCTTAAACTTTTTCTTCTAGGGGGTGGGACATCCAACCAGATGTCTGACATTTACCCCTATTTTAGTGAGTCCAACCAAGAGATCTTTTCAGGATTCTAGCCGTCCCTTTCAGTGCAATCGTTTGTATTTCACTTGCACTTGGTTCACCGGGTATGCTTGCTATGTACTTTTTAAAGTTCTTTTTCATAAGCCCAGTTGCTCCTATAATGACTGGTATAATTGAAACGTCTTTTAATTTCCAATTTCGTTTCATATCATACATAAGTCCTTGATACTTTATCTTTTCTCTCTCAGCTCTGTTAAGCCCTGTATCATTGGGTACACTGACCTCTATTATGGTCGCTTTTTTGTTTGCTCTGTCCCAAATCACTATATCTGGTTTAACAGCTGCGTTTTCAAGATATGTACCAGTTGGGATTATGTAGTCATAATGAATGGTTAAGTTGTCATTCCCAACTGTTCGTTCGGGTATATGTTCCCAGGATTTTTTACTACACTGAATGTTGAGTTTCTTACATATCTTCCAGTGAAGGTATTTGCAAACTCCGTTATGGCGATCTGTATAGTAACCATCTCCAAGTAGGACATTGCAACTAGAAATCAGGTGGCCCACACTCTCAACCTCAGTGCTACAGAACCTGCATTTATTATTGTTGCTTAGACCACTCATAGTGTGTGTTCGAATATGATTCTTCAATTTATACTTCTTTGAAAATGCAACTTGACATACTTCACAAGAATATGGTGTCTCTCTTTTTTTCTTTTCTTTTTTTAATTTTCTTCCTTTGAAGATTGTAATGCTGGGTATGGGTCAGCCAGACCAGCTGCCAACAATGCCTTGCTTGTTATTGAAACCAACCGAGAGCTCTTTTTAGTATCCTCACTGTCTCTTCAGTATGTGTTCGTACATGCCTTTTTAAATCAGAACTGCTACTAAATTAAAATGTGCATGCTTCACAAGAATAAGGCTTCACTTTTGTACATGTTTTCATGTCTATTCTTAACAGAAATGATGATCGACTTCTGTCAATCAAGTTTTCACCCATAAATGGCTTTATTCATTTTCTAATTGCCACCTGTGAATGAACTAGATATATTATTAAATAAAACATACAACAGAAAAATAATGCACTGTTTAAGCTTTATTAGAAAATATTCTCTTTAAATGTATTAAATATATAAACATTTAATTTGATGATTTATTATAAATTTATTACTAAATTACACTAATAAATGTTCGATTTTTCATTTTAGACAGTCGTTTATGAAGTACAGTATGACGATAAATGAGATGAGGTATTTTGAAAATATTTCAAAATATCATTTGTTTCTACTACAGTGTATACGTTTATTTCAGGGACTATTTAATAATTTTTTCAATTTTCTTATCATTTTTTAAAGCTACCAATGAGGCATCCAAATCATCCACTATCATATGTTCCAACCGAAGGATTTTTTTCAGAATATAAGCATCTCTTTTAATGCAATATTTTTACCTTTCTTGCACTTGGTTCACCGGGTATGTTTGCCAGGTAGTTTTATGGCATTCTTTTTC
The DNA here is from genome assembly GCF_053919585.1 of Euprymna scolopes. Classification (NCBI taxonomy): domain Eukaryota; kingdom Metazoa; phylum Mollusca; class Cephalopoda; order Sepiida; family Sepiolidae; genus Euprymna; species Euprymna scolopes. The sequence goes on along the minus strand of NW_027633652.1, from coordinate 6,251 downwards.
ATGAATCCAGTTGCTCCTATAATTGCTAGAATGTTCTTTTCTTAATTTTCTTATTAGTTTGTTTGAAGCTGAAGATGGGGCATTTTCCCACATGCCAAACGTTCACCTACTAAGATATTCCAACCAAGAGATTTTTTTTTGGATTCTGACCTTCCTTTAAGTGTTTGAATCTAGAATGTTGAGTGCTTCCTCATATGTGTTTTTAAATGAAAAATTTGTGAAAATGCTGAGCCACACATTTCACAATAAAAAGTTTTTTCTCCCTTTCTTATTATTTTACTTCAGTTAATTTGAAGAGATCAAAGGGGTCCATCCTGGAGCTAATACTTGATTTTATTACAATTTGAATTTATATTCGAGGGCTCTTGTAAGAATAAACACTGTTTCCTTATGGCTGCTATTTGTATTTCGTTACACTTTGGTCTTCCAAGGATTGCTTCTAAATATTTCTGAAGATTCTCTTTTATTAAGCCAGTTGCTTCTATCACAACTGGTATAATGTTGATTTCTTTCAGAGACCATGTCATTTTTAAATGATTGTTTAGGTCCTAATATTTTGTTATCTTTTCCTGTTTAGCTCTGTTATGGCCAAAGTCATTTGGGATGGTGACATTGATAATGAGCCCAGTTTTTTCAGGCTTGTTCCATATTGCCATGTCTGGTTTAATTGCCTGTATGTCTTTGTTATAGAACACAGTCACTTTTCCATTTGATGTTATTGGTGATGATTCATGTTTTCAGATGTTTGACAATCTGTCAAGCTGCATCTCTCCACAGATCTCCTTTGTGTGTTTGTAAGTGTACTGTTAAAAATGGACTGTATAAAAATGCTAACCCACACACTTCACATCAAAATGACTTCTCTATTGCATGTTTCTTTGAAATAGAATTGGTTGAAAAACTTAAAGAAGAAACTTCACAAGAATAAGGTTTCTCTCTTTTTTATATTTTTCTTATCAATTTGTTCAAGCTAGGGATGGAGCATCATACCAGATGCCAAATATTCACCTACTAACTTAGATATTCCGAGAGATCTTTTAAAAATTCTGACTGTCCCTTTAAGTGCAATTGTCTCTCTTGCATTTGGTTCATCGGGTATATTTGGCAGGTAGTTTTTGAAATTCTTTTTCATGAGTCCAGTTGCTTCTAAAATAACTGGAATGATAGAGATCTTAAAATGCAAGTTTCTGTCTTTTTTTTTTTTATTTTACTTCAGTAAGTTTTAAGAGATCAAGAGGCTCCATCCTGGAGTTTACACTTGATTCTGTAATGATTTGAATTTATATCCAAGGGCTCTTTAAAGAATAGATGCTGTTCACTTTATAGCTACTATCTGCACTTTATAACAGCTTGGTCTTCCTGTGGTTGCTTTTAAGTATTTCTTAAGATTTTTTTTATTAGCCCAGTTGCTCCTATCACTACTGATATAATGTTGATTGTTTTACGGGACCATGTTGTTTTAAATCATTATTTAGGTACTAATATTTTGTTATCTTTTCCGTTCAGCTCTATTAAGGCCAAAGTCATTTGAGATTGTAACATTGATAATGAGCGCAGTTCTTTCGGGCTTGTTCCATATTACAATGTCTGGCTTAATGACCTTGTCTTTTATGTATCTGACTGCCTGTATGTCTTTGTTATAGAACACAGTCACTTTTCTGAGATATTTATCTGTGACACGACCAAAAATAAGATTTTGGTTGTTGTCCCTAATACCTTTTCATTTGGTAAGAGAGATCTTATTTGAGCCTCAAATATATTATTTTTCTTTCTTCACCATTTCTCATACCTTGAGTATCCGAAACAGTGTTTGTCCATGTGTACTTTTATAGCAGAGTTTTGTGAAAAGGCTTTTTTTTTTCTTTTTTTTTTTTACAAAGGCATCACCACTTATCAAGGCCAAGAGGCCATTCGAGGATAAGGGTTAAAGATTGCCATGAATATAGTCTATCGCTTTTTTTTTGTCATTTTTCTTCATCTTTTACTTCTAGCAAGTGGGACATCCAACCAGATGTCTGACATTTACCCCTATTTTAGTGAGTCCAACCAAGAGATCTTTTTAGGATTGTAACTATCCCTTTCAGTGCAATCGTTTGTATCTCACTTGCACTTTTTAAGTTCTTTTTCATAAGCCCAGTTGCTCCTATGATGGTTGGTATAATTGAAACCTCTTTTAGTTTCCAATTTCGTTTCATATCATACATAATCCTTGATACTTGTTATCTTTTCCCTCTCAGCTCTGTTAAGCCCTGTATTATTGGGTATACTTACCTCTATTAGGGACGCTTTTTTTATTTGCTCTGTCCTATTAAATACGACTTCTGGGAAAATATTCATCAACAAATTTCAAAAGAAAACTGTTTCCCTCCAATGTGTGTTTTTCATGCTGATTATCAAATTATTTCAACCTTAGCGTCTAATAATGTACTTTATATAAAAATATTTTTTATAATTTTTTTGTCTGTCAAATAATTTATGCTGCTAAACTACACATTTGGCTATTTTTTATATATATATTATTTTTTTACATACTATTATTATTATCATTATTATTGGTAGGTTAGCCTATAATAAAACAAATGTTTAATTCATCAGATTATCAAAGTAAAACATCATTCAATATTGTAATAATTAAAAAGAATATTATTTATTTTTTAATATTTTAAAACGATATATTTAAAATATATGGCTTTTCCATTGACAGACATACATTCATTCTATCACTAAACGATGTGAAAATACAACTTCTTAATAGTGAAAAATCGTTCTTCATAGGGTTAGCCTGATAACATGTGTGGGTATATGTTTATTTATTTTTAAGAATGTTTCACATAAAAAAAGAAAGATAATAATTATAAGAAAAAATATTACATGATTATAAAATGATGTTTTCAACTACTTTATTTAATGTAACAATGTTAATAATAATAATAATAATAATAATAATAATAATAATAATAATTTATAGCATCTCGGTATCGTGTAATATTTATTTCTTATAACTGTTAACTTTCTTTTTATGTGAAACATTCTTAAAGTAAATAAACATTTTTTTTGTACTCTTGCATAATTTGACCTGAATTACCATCAGGCAAAACCAGCAATCATTGGCATCAGCCAAGCATCATAACAAATGCAGACGAATGAAAAAAACAAAACAAACCGGGGAAAAAAATACAAATGCAAATAATTAAAAATAGCAAATAAAACTACCTTGAAAAACGAAAATATGTTTATTTTATTTTAGCATTTAATTTTTTTTTTCTTTTTTGCAAAATATTTATCAACAGAAAGTTTGTTTTTTTCTTCAAGAAAAGATATTTTAACCATATAATTGTTAGGTGTAAGTACAAGTTTTTTTTTGTTTTTTTTTTGTAACCATATTTTTTCTTGTTTTTTTATTTTCAAGACTTTTTGTTTAGTCAAGATTTTTTGGTGGAAGAGGAGTCCACAGAAATTAAAAAAAAATCTTTAAAAACATTTTAAGATATTTTTTTACGGTTGTTAATTGCCGGTGAAAGAACTTTCTTGAGATCTTTTTTTTAAGCAAACATTTGTTTACAATTGTTGCGCCTCATTTTTGGGACAGCAATTTCTTCTCCTGAGAATATGAGATTGTCTGCATTGGTGTTTTCTAGGCACCTCCAAAAGTCACCACAGAATTAACCCCTCATATATGTAAAACGATGTAACTTTATTATAAATTAATATTATCAATATAACTTTTGTACCATTTAAAAGAAGAGCAAAAAAAAAATAGTAATAATATAAAAAAAAAATTTTTTCATTGTACGAAAATAATGAAATTGCAAGATGACAATCGTGTTTACATAATTGGCACTTTAAAATAACGTTCCCATGTAGTAAGCATTCCGAACGTGAAAACACACGTGTTTAATAAATCTAGCAAAACCCAACTAATGGTCATATTTTCGTGAAATTTTCGATATTTATCCATTTTAGAATGAAATTACATATAAAATGCAGTTTCCATAAAATATACAAGGGGAAATTTTTTTTTTTTTTCAGTGTGTGCACCCCCCTATTTTTTTTTCGAAATTTGAACAAAATATATTTAAATCTATCAAAATTTCTATTTATTATGAAACAGAAGAGTTCAAATAAGTAAAAAATATTTAAATTTTAAAAATTTACATACAATGTATTGAACAAAAACTTACCTTGAAGTTGCAATTAAAAAAAATGATATAAATTTAATATTATATTTTTTTAAATAGCGTTTATTCGAATTAATATATACTATAATCAGTCGAATTGCCAAGAAAAAGAAACTTCGTAAAATTAATTAATTTTTAAAAGATTAAAATTTCATTATTTCAAAATGTTCCGTTACATAGATTTTTTAATTAATTGTGTTTAAATTTTTTTTTAATATTAAGTTTTAATATAAACATGGCTGTTGTCAACTATTTTATCTCCAGATTAAAACCGATTTGAAAATAATATTGCACAAATATTAAGCATTTTGTAGGCCCCCCCCCATATTTCGTTTGTCTCTTTTTACCGAACAAAATATGGAAGCCATAGTTAACCAAATGAACATTCAGTAAAACCGTATTTCATATTTAAAATATAAATGTTTATAATAATTATTAATCATTAAACTGTGTAAATTTTAAAACCTAACAAAATTATAACAAAGATTAATTATTAATTGCAGTTTGAAAAAGATAAACAAAGGTTTTAAAAAATCATTAAGTCACTTCTGCTTTTCCATAGTTTGTATAGTTAACACAAGTCTGATGTGATGGAATCATGCTTTCTTTTTTTCACATTGTTTTGGCAGTCCCTACTTATCTTAAACATTATTACATCAGGAATCATTTTGTGTAAAAAAATTTTTATTCATTGAAACTTGAGAATTGCACTGTTAAAGTGTGTAGACATTCAATGAATAAAAAATCAACATGGCTTCCTGTTGCTATTTGTTGACCAATAAGCAGCCTTGATGTTCTGATTAAAAAAAGAAAGATTTTGTCAAACAGAATGAATTGACTTTGGTGAATCTGTTCGTATTTTTATGAATTTATGTGGAGAGAGCGAGTGGCACAAATAAATTTGGCAAAATCCTTTGCTGCATCACTACGTGTATCAGAATTTTGGGGCAAGTCGCCACTGTAAACATTTGATTAAATAGACTCTCCATGCCTACAAGCTAATAACAATATGAAAATGTAATTTCAAACCCTAATTTTTATTTCAATAAAATGAGCAAAGACCAAATTTTAAAATCATAAAAGGTTTAACCGAAAAATATACACTATTTTTTTTTCATCGGTTTTCTTTAAAAACGATTTCACAAAAAGCAACAAAATTAACTTGAATCGAAATCTATATCTATATATAACTGCCAAAAAATCACTTACCTGTTCCAAATTACAAAGCTATGGGTGCTTCTATCCTTGTATAAGAATTTATCCATATTTATATTTTATATTCCATGTATTTTTTTAAATGAAAGGATTTTTCAACCAAGAGTCACAGTAAACTGTCTTTTCGACAATAGTTTATCCACCATTAGAGAACCTTGATGTTCTTTGATTTTTCAGTTTGTTATGTATGGAAGCATGAAGTTGACAAAAATGATTATTTCAAAAACATAAAAACAACACATTAGTAATCTTGATAGGGTAGATATGAAGAATTACTTCACCTTCAGAAATTCCTTTAAAATTTCCACTTTTATAGGTTTTCAGGGGTGCTGAATTGTATTTTTGACATATTTCATTTCAACTACAAAGTGGCCACTATGTGCTTCCATACTTGCAAAATAGTAACATTTCATTCATGCATTTTGCCCGATTACTAAAAATTGGCTTGACCAAATGTCGATTTTTTTTATTCTCTTAAAGGAATACATGAATTTTTGATTTAATATATTTTAATTCTACTTTATCGAGTGAATTTTTTTAAATATCTAAAAAAAGAAAACATTGAATGAAATAGAAAAAATTGTAGTCAGCATCCAATATTTACTGGAACATAAGCTTTGACTTAAAAAAAATTCAACGTGTTTTTTTTAAAAAAAAAAAGGTTTTACACTTTGGACTTTACAGGTAAATAAAAAAAAAACACTTCTTTTTTTGCTTTGTTGTTTTAAATTACAATATATTATTTATTGATCTTTTATCTTCAATTTGTGATATATAAAACTTTGGTCAGTAAATTAATTAAATTTTAATAGGCATTTAAAAATAGAGGGTTAAATTTAAAAAAAACGTTTGTCTAAA
>NW_027633651.1:10000-35737 GCF_053919585.1 Euprymna scolopes | reverse complement strand
TCACTACTGATGCAATTCTCTATCTGTATAAAAGCCAAGTACGTCCAAGGATGGAGTACTGCTGCCACATCTGGGCAGGATCAGTCTATCCTGCCTTAACAGAGTACAAAATAGACTTCGCCGCTTAGTGGGGGATGCCCTTTTCTCTTCCCTGCAGCCTCTCTCCCACAGAAGAGATGCTGCGAGCCTGTCTTTGTTTTATCGTTATTTCCATGGCAAGTGCTCGTCTGAGCTCCAATCTTTCATGAGAAACGCTCGTCTGGCTGAAACTACTGTCAATAATTTTCAGCACTCTTTATCTATGCCTAAATCCAAACGTAGATTCCATGAGCAAAGCTTCTTTCTCAGAAGTGCATGACTGTAGAACTCTTTCGTTTGCTTGTTTCCTACCTGACTACAACTTGGATTTTAAGTCCAACATAAACAAATTCCTGACAAACCGCCCTTTTAAGTAAGACACTCTATCAAATCTCCAATACTAATGATTACTACAATACTATCTCATGGATTGTACATGCAATAACCCTTATCCCTGAGTGGCCTCTGGGCCTTGATAAGCGGTGACCTCCATGTAAAAAAAAAAAAAAGGTCACTTTTTTGCCCAACCCCTGCAGAAAAAGGCCAGATGATTAAGTTAGAGTTGACCGTTGGGACCAAAATTTGGATATTTTTCGTCTGAAGATTGGAGCTTTCATATGATACCAAATTTGTCAATTTTGATCGTATCTGTTAAAAGTTTTTGGCAGATATACAAACACACACACACACTCACACACACACAAACACGCATTTTTGCTTTTTATAGCGGGTGCACCCGGCGTTGCCTGGGGGTTTAGAGGTGCCTGTATTGGGGGGTGGGTAAATCAAAACAAAAGAATAAGCGAAGTAATACCACTGGTTAAATATAATCAAAAAACGAACGAACGTGATGCAAACGAACGATATTAAAACAAAAACTAAAAAAAGAAAATGCGAACGTGATGCAAACGAACGATATTAAAACAAAAACTAACAAAAGAAAATGCGAACGTGATGCAGTGCACACGAACGATGTTAAAACAAAAACTGAAAAAAGAAAATGCGAACGTAATGCACACGAACGATGTTAAAAAAAAAAACGAAAAAAGAAAATGCGAACGTGATCAAAAACCGAAAAAAGAAAATGCGAACGTGATGCAAACGAACGATATTAAAACAAAAACTGAAAAAAGAAAATGCGAACGTAATGCACACGAACGATGTTAAAAAAAAAACCGAAAAAAGAAAATGCGAACGTGATGCAGTGCACACGAACGATGTTAAAACAAAAACTGAAAAAAGAAAATGTGAACGTAATGCACACGAACGATGTTAAAAAAAAAAACGAAAAAAGAAAATGCGAACGTGATGCACACGAATGATGTTAAAACAAAAACCGAAAAAAGAAAATGCGAACGTGATGCACACGGATGATGTTAAAACAAAAACCGAAAAAAGAAAATGCGAACGTGATGCACACGAACGATGTTAAAACAAAAACCGAAAAAAGAAAATGCGAACGTGATGCACACGAACGATGTTAAAACAAAAACCGAAAAAAGAAAATGCGAACGTGATGCACACGAACGATGTTAAAACAAAAACCGAAAAAAGAACATGCGAACGTGATGCACACGAACGATGTTAAAACAAAAACCGAAAAAAGAAAATGCGAACGTGATGCACACGAACGATGTTAAAACAAAAACCGAAAAAAGAAAATGCGAACGTGATGCACACGAACGATGTTAAAACAAAAACCGAAAAAAGAAAATGCGAACGTGATGCACACGAACGATGTTAAAACAAAAACCGAAAAAAGAAAATGCGAACGTGATGCACACGAACGATGTTAAAACAAAAACCGAAAAAAGAAAATGCGAACGTGATGCACACGAACGATGTTAAAACAAAAACCGAAAAAAGAAAATGCGAACGTGATGCACACGAACGATGTTAAAACAAAAACCGAAAAAAGAAAATGCGAACGTGATGCACACGAACGATGTTAAAACAAAAACCGAAAAAAGAAAATGCGAACGTGATGCACACGAACGATGTTAAAACAAAAACCGAAAAAAGAAAATGCGAACGTGATGCACACGAACGATGTTAAAACAAAAACCGAAAAAAGAAAATGCGAACGTGATGCACACGAACGATGTTAAAACAAAAACCGAAAAAAGAAAATGCGAACGTGATGCACACGAACGATGTTAAAACAAAAACCGAAAAAAGAAAATGCGAACGTGATTCACACGAACGATGTTAAAACAAAAACTAAAAAAAGAAAATGCGAACGTGATGGAAAAAAAAAAAAAAATAAAACGAACGAAGTTAAAACTTCTTTAAAAAATCTGAAAAACAAAAACAAAAAAAAAAAAAACAGCGAACGCGAAAAATAGGTGTGTGTTGGCAGGGGTATATGGAAGCTAAAAGTAATAACCCTGTTTAAATATTATATAAGGAACAAAAAGAAATGTTTTAAGAAAAAGGAGGATCGAACTCATAGCCTTGAGGTTCATAGTCTGATGACATAACACGAGACTGCGAAGGCAGTAACTTTAGAGAAGTCGAAAATAAGTGTTTATAAATCCAGGTGGTTTTCTAGGTCAAATCTCATGTCATAGCTGCAGCACCAGCAGGAGGAGCAGTAGAGAGAAAATGAATTCACAGCGCAAATTTTGTAAGATAAAAGTCTCTGAAATAAAAGACTTTTACAACGTCGTTTCATAAGTGTTTACATATTATAATCTCGATGGCATATAAAAAGTTATAAGAAATAGTACCCCCCACCGAGAATCCTGGTGAAAAAAGCCTTTGGCGAATATACACAAAAATGCACACACACACACACGCTAACACACATTTTTGCTTTTATATATATATAGACTAGTGGGGGTTACCCGGTATTGTCCGGGTGTTTGGAGGTGTGGGTATGTGTTGGGGGAGGGGGTAGATCAAAACAACCCTGTTTAAAAAAAAATGTTGGAGGTGTAAAAGAAAAACATGTTTTAGTAGGAAGGTAGACTTGAACTCTGCAGCCTAGGCGCGAACGTGGAAACAAAATGGAAAAAAAACTGAAACTTAATCATCTCAGCTACGAGGGAAGAGGAAGTGATAAGCGTCCTAAGTTGATGTTTATAAAGTGAAATTGACAGGTGCGAGAAAGTTAAGTCGCGTGATGTTTGACGTAGTTTTGTGCTGGAAGCCACTTTCTGTTTTCCCTGCCCCATCATTCGCTTTTTTCATACTGAAAAGCGTAACGACGATGAAAATAGCACGTAAAAGTCAGCCAAATTAGAGATAGCCACGACCCCTGTTCTTAAGTCGTAGATATTATGATTTAGACAGCATATAAAAAGTTTTAAGAAGTAGTAAGCTGACCGAGAAGCCCAGCAAAAAAAGCCTTTTGCGGACATACAGAAAAATGCACACACACACGCACTAACACACATTTGGGCTTTTATATATATATAGATGATATTTTATATATATAGATGATATTGCTTAATATCTCAAAAACTACTTATTTGCAGAAAACTTTAAATGCGGTATTCGTTTTCAGCTCACCTGAAAACCTCTAGAAAACAAGCTTTTTAAGGTAGGTTTTGTGGTGGTCCACCGGGCCACAATTACCCATGTTTTTTTAATTTAGGTATTTTTTACAACGTAACCCAGCGTCGTTTAATCCCTAAAAAAAAATGATAATCTACTTTTTTTTCCTAATACGTTTAAACGCCCTTTAAAAACTTATTTTTTACGCCATAACCCAGCATAGTATAAACACCCCCAACCTCCCCATGTTAAGAATAACTTTCAGAATAAACCCCCCCCAACCTCCCCATGTTACAAATGGCTTCCAAGGGGGTGTTTATTCTGAAAGCCGTTCTTAACATGGGGAGGTTGGGGGTGTTTATACTATGCTAGGTTAGGTCGTAACAAAATATCCTCTTTCCTTTTGTTTTTTTGTTTTTTTTTTTTTTTTTTTTTACTTCTTCCAATTTTTGTCCATCTGTTTGCTCCTGTTTTCCATCGGGAGGTGTTGCTGATTGAGACTCATGGAAAAACGGAATTTAAACTGTAGAAGGACCCATTAATTAATTTATTAGAATAAAACTTTCTTTTCTCATTCTAATCGCCTACAAGCAGAGGACAACGTTTGCACAAAACATATGCTGTGGTTTGATGAATAATGTTCACTTATTTTTTTATTTATATATTCATACTTTTCCTCTTTGGATATTCATTACATTCTTTTTGGACTTACGCATTTACTGAAGTGCAATGAAATAATCATGTGATTATTTTGAAACCCATTACAAACGTGTGGAGAGGATAGCGTTTTGTAGCTATTGCATACTTTCACCTAACGAATTAATAACAAATGCTGTAAAATAAAAACAACAACACTTCTCTACAGAACACGATAGAATTCATTCAAAAAAACATATAGCAAAAACAAAAACATCTAAATAAATCGCGATATATCGAAACAGTTGGCGAGATGGACCAATGGATAAAGAGGTCAGATTCATTACCGTGGGGTCCTGATTTTGAATCTCGCTAGATTCAGCCACTCTGATGAGTCGTAGACGACAAAACACGTGTCTGTGGATAATTATATTTTAAAAACAATATATATACCGCTCCCCATGTAGGGGTACCCAATTGGTTAAAGGGAAAATTATTCCCAACTCGCATTTAGGTAAAAATGCACTTTCGTAAATAATTGAATTCATTCAAAACAGCGTATCACAAAAACGAATAACATCTAAATAAATTGCGATATATCGAAACAGTCGGCGCAATGGAAAAAGTTCCAAAATGAGAAAAAGCATGTTTCTTATAGGTTTAAATTTCCATTTTGCATGGGTACACAGTTTTTGTTGTTCCATTTTCTTAGCTGATATAGAGATTTTCCGGTTTGGTGACTCTTGAATATGTAACATAATTTGTCCATGGGAAAAAACAGTCAGTGTGTAACTGTAAGGCCCACAATTGTAAAGATTGTTCCCTGTGCTTTGTTGATGGTTATTGCAAATGACAATAAAATTGGAAAGTGCAATTTGCTAAAGTGTAATGATGTATCCGGTGGAATTATAGGAATGCATGGAATGAAAATATATTCATCTGTGAAAGGTTCTGTTAAGATTGTTGTTTCTATGATATTGTTTGTTAATTTTTTTTTTACTGCAAGCTATGTGCCATTGCAAAGCTTGGATTGGTTTATATTTCACAACATGATAATTAGTACACCAAATTTCAGTTGCAATACATGCAGTGGCATCCCTGGCAAATATAACTGTTGGATAATTAACCACTTTATCTGCTTTCACAACAGTGTCGATGGATTTGTATTTGACTACCTCACTTGGAATTTTACATTGAATAATAGCGTTAAGTTCATGGGCATCTTTGTATTGACCTGCAAGAATAGCTCATTCACTCAGTCAAATGGAATTCTTATAATTTGAATATCTGCAAAAACCTTTTAAACTAACTATTCTTTTGATGAAATAAAATTACAGAAATTACAGAAGTTAAAAGTCAAAGAATTTTGCCCTTAACTCTGATCAGCTGGCACTTTTTCGTACCCAATTTCCCACAAGTGATGCAAAAGTTTTTGTGCGGATCGAACAGTCTGCAACTGTACATGCATATTTTGAGTTAAGTTTAATGTCTTCACATGGAACAAAAAAGTAGACTATTTGAGGCAAGCATTTATTTCATCTGCTGGTGTTGATTGAAGAATAACAGGTAACATTTGTCTGAAATCTCCTGCAAGCAATATTACTGCATTCCCAAATGGTCTGACATTGCCACACAAATCTTGCAAGGATCGACCAAGAGCCTCAAGTGATTTTTTGCGTACCATTGTGCATTCATCCTAAACAATAAGTTTGCATTTTTGCAATATTTTTCCCCATATTGGATGTTTTGGAGATGTTGAACATGAGATTTTTGAAAAATTGAATGTTTTAAAGTAGAATAAATAATTCTTCTACTTGGCAGCAAGTTCGCAGGTATTCCTCATGCAGCAAGGGCTAAGCCTATGTCATTTTACCAAATGGCTGCCAAAATCAATTTAATTAGAAATGTTTTACCAGTTACTTCTGGTGCTGTTCAAGGTAGCAGTAATTTCCAAATAACTTCTATTCTCACAGTCAGTAAATTAGGTGACTAAAATAGGATTTATCCATGTTTTCACAATGCCTTATTCACTGTAATTAATTTAGGAGACTAAAATAGGATGAGGGATTAGAGATGGACAGATAGAGAGGAAGATATATAGATAGAAAAGAGAAAGTGAGAGGAAAATAGAGAAAGAAAAGGAGATAGAGAGATAAAGGGATTGATAGATAAACAGAGAGAGGGGGAGAGTTAGAAACAGAGAGTGATGAAACAGGGGAAAGGAGAGAGATAGAGGGAATTAGAGAGAGAAAGGGGCTCAAAGAGAGATGGAGAGGGTGATATAGAGAGAAAGATAGATTGAGAGAGGGAAAGGGAGAGATGGATAGAGAGATATATTGAGAGAGGGGGAGAGAAACAGAAGGTGAACTACACTTCACCGTTTTTTTCCTCGTTCAGTAGAGAAGAAATCTTTCGAGACTGAGGCAATTTTAATGTTTTGTTATTATCCAGAGTACCCCTTTTTTGGGGGGGGAGGGGGGGCTAGATTTTCCTCGCATTAGAAACCGACCGGGTTATCTGTACTTTCACTTAACAAATTAATAAAAGAAAAACATATTGTAAAATTTGAATTTAACAGGAAAATACTATTTTAAAAAATAGCACGGTAACATAAGTGCATAAGTGCCACTTTAGGTACTTCTTGGGCGTTGAGTTCCATGGCGACCAGCATAATTATTTAATGGTCGCTCCCTTAGACCCCCCCAGTCAAGGCTAATGCATGCGCACGTAACATTTTTTTTATTTACTGACGTTGGCTTAGTAACTAAACGATTCATTGATAATTTCGTAACCCTTAAACGCATGCCGGAAGATTTAAATGGGTTCATTATTGTTGTAATGAAAAAAAAAAAAGTTTCATTCAACACAAAACCAAAAACACATATTAATGATAAATGATTTATTATTCTATTCATTGAAATTTACTAATTTTTAAATTAAAAATTAAAAAAAGTTAATAAAAAAATAGTTGCTTATGTGCGCATAAACAACTTGTTTTTTTTAGATAAGGTCCACCTTATAATCACCCCCCCCAACCTCCTCATCTTAAGAACAGCTTCCGGAATAAACACCACTTTTGGAAGGGGGCGGGGCTATTTGCAAAATTTAACTGATATTTGTTGTCAGCATACTCACCCGAAAATACTATTAAAAAAAAAAAAAGGAGGGGTTCAGTGCCCGTGGCAGAGAAGTAGATTTATTTATCAATAAAAGTTGCGGAGAAGTAAATTTATTTATCAATAAAAGTCGTCATTTAAAAAAGAAAATTGTGGAGGTGGATCTAAATGTTTTGTTTTCGCACTATTCAACAATTTGTTCATCTGCGCATGTAAATTAAAAAATATTTGTAAAAGTGAGAAGTTATCAGTAAATGATTTAGTTTGTTTTTTTTTTTATTTATTTTTTATTTTTTATTTTTTTTACATTAGGTCCGCCTCCACAAATGTTAAGAACGGCTTTCAGAATAAACACCCTCAACCTCTCCATGTTAACAACGGATTTCGGAATAAACACCATTGGGGGGGGGGATATTTAAAAAAAAAGTCGATAAAAGTCATCATTTAAAAAGAAATTTAAAATCAAATGTTTGTAAAAGTGAGAAATTATTAATAAATGTTTAGTAACATTTTTCGGTGCTAATGCAGAGAGTGATCCGCGCTATTTTTTAAATCGTGTTTTTTTTTTAATCAATTGCAAGGTTAAAGTACAGAATAGGTACAAAACACCCTCCCCTCCCCATGTTAAGAATGGCTTTTTAAATAATAACGTTATTATTTCAGCATGGATCACTCTCTGCATGAGGACCAATTTTTCTTTTAATATTCATAAAAAGTAAAACTTTTTTCAAAATAAGTAAATAAATAAATGTTTGTAAATGTGAAAAATAATCGTTTAGTTACGGCAACGTCAGTAAATAAAATATGTTACGTGCAGGGTGAGGTGGGAGACTAAGGGAGCGACTATTATTTTTTTTCTACTGGTCGCCATGGAACTCAACGCCCAAGGAGTACCAAAATGTAATTTTTTTGTCAAATAGATAAATTTCAAGTAATTTTTGCAATAAATAGTAGATAGCAATGTCGTTAATTTTACGACTCGCCCCAGCATATTATAAACACCCTAACTTCCCCATGTTAAGAACGGCTTTCGAGGTTTATGGAAGGGCGTTTTTTTTTGTTTTGTTTTTAACATGGGGGGGGTTAGGGTGTTTATAATACGTTGAGGCATGTCGTAAAAATGAAACAGTTTAGAAAAAGTTAAAACAAACTTTTTTATGTAAACAATGCCGTGAAAATAAACTAAACAATTAAAACGTAATGTTTCATGAGTGAAAAGCCTTAACATAAATAAAATTTAAAAAATTGGTAAGTACATAAATGAATTTAAATTTTTAAAATATGGGATTATTATTTTTTGTGTGTGTGTGTGTGTGGTAATGTAGAGAGTGATCCGCGCTATTTTTTTTAAATCGTTTTCCACGTTTAATTAAAGTTTTATGATATGTTGTTATTCAATTGTAAGGTTAAAGTACAGAATAGATACAAAACACCCTCCCTTCCCCATGTTAAGAATGGCTTTTTAAATAATAACATTATTATTTCAGCACGGATCACTCTCTGCATGAGTAAATTTTTTTTTTTTTTTTTTTTTTTTTTACTTATCGAGTTAACAGAAAATGAAATCTTTCGTCAATTCGTGGCTGTGAAATGAATCGAACCGGAAGTTCAGTTTTATCAACAGAACAGATTCGCAGTAACGGTTAAAAAATATATTTATTTTATTTAATATTTTAATAATTCGCGAGGTAAATTTATTACAATAACATATAAACATTCCTCGACTCTAAAGATGGGCTGTCTGAAAATTTCAAATAAATTGGTAACGTAGAAATAGGGTTTTATTCGTTTAGAACGAACCAACTTTACATTTTTATATATATAGATATGTGTGTGTGTGTGTACCAGTGATTGGATGATTCCAAACTTTTCCCGATTCCGATTCAATTACCGATTGTCTTAAATTCCCAATCCAATACGATTCCTGATTCCAATTCTGATTCTTTTAATTTATAAATATTCAATTATGATTTGTTTTTGTCTTTTTTTCTTTTTCAAATTACTCTAAAACCTTTTCATGTGTGCATATATTTTCACAAAACAAAAAATGCACTTAGTGTGTGTGGGAGGGGGGATCTAAATATTTTTCTCGAATGTTTTCCTTTTAATTGATTTAAAATAATGAAACAGCTAAAGATACATTTCTCTTTTAAAACAAAGCCGATTTGCATTTGTCATTAGTTGGCAAAATGCTATTCGAATATTTCATAAACAATTGAAAATAATTAACGATTGTTATGCAAAATAAAACGGTATAGGAACAGAATAGTTAACAACGTCCCCTCTCTATTTTAAACACGAGTTTCTAAATAACATAAGTTATAGAAAACAATTCTTATTTTAAGAACAGATGTGAATATATTCTTAACTATTCTATACGTTCTCTCTATCAAACAATGTTCATGTGTTTACCCTAATCATCAATATTTGCTACTGACAATGTCATAGATATGTGTGGTAGATTGATTTGTTTTAATGCAAAAAAAAAAAAAAACGAAACAAAAAACAAGATACAGATAATTATAATAGAAATACTTTTTACTAATATTGTGAGAATCTTAGACCAATACCCTTGGTTAAAAATGATATTTTCTTTTTGTTTTATTCAACTTTCATTTTATTTTATGCGATTACATATGGACACCTTGAAAATCTTGCCGGAAAAAGCACAAACAATTATTTTTAAATTTAAACTTTCGTACATTAATTTAACCTAAAATGATGAATAATCATCATTTCCAGGCTACTCTAACATTGTAGAAATGTTCACTAACACATAGTCTGACTGGCAAGGTTGTAAAACTATGTGTAATCGCTTAGACCCCTCCTCCCAAAAAAGCTTACAGAATTTATTTCCATGTGGAAAATAATAAATTTTGGTTAGTGTTCTAAAATGCTACAATGTGTCTGAAATGAAAAATCATTTTACGCCCGATTAATATTGAAGTGGATCACCACCCCAAATTCTTAAATAATTATTTTGTTTGTTTACCTTTCCGGCAAGATTTTTAAGTAATCGCCTAAAAAATAGAATTTTTTTATTTTGGAAGATTTTTAAGTAATCGCCTAAAAAATAGAATTTTGTTTTATTTTGGAAGGGTAACCTAGCCTAAATATACTACTACTACTACTACTATAATTATTTACGAAACTGCATTTTTACCTATATATATATATATGTATACACTTAGGGGAGCGGACAAAAGGATACTGGATAAAACCTATCAGCTAATTAAAGCAAAAACAGATAAAATCCTAAATGGATCAAAAACATTAAAAATCATTTTTTATATTTTTATTTTAATTTAATTAAATTTAGGAAAATTAGACACCGGGGAACTAATTTTGGCAAGGTATGAAAATTAAGCATCTACAAAATAAATGTCAATTGAAGATAGAATTTAAGACCATTCTTAAAGATAATATAGTTTTAAATAGGATTCAAGTGCCTCTCACAGAAATGTACATATTTTAAAATTTTTACTCTTGTTTGAAAGCAAGTAAATCGAGCTAAGTTAAATACGCGTTCTAAGATTTTTATGTTATTATCTTTTACAATTATTTTTTTTCTTGTATTATCTTTTACAATTATTTTTTTTTCTTGTATTATCTTTTACAATTATTTTTTTTTCTTGTATTATCTTTTACAATTATTATATTAATGATAAAAAAGTAAAAAAATTAAAATCCTATTACCAGAATTCATCATAATAAATTTCGGTTTAATTATAAATAGGTCAGTGATTATAAAATTTTGTTAATAGTTTGAAAAAATCAATTACTCCGTGATTGTTCGAGACTGAAATTTGGCAGTATTTAAACTATCGAATAGAAAGCCGTTTAAATAGTATTTGAGGTGTAGCGTTTGTTCCCATTTAAGATTATATCCCCTGATATGATGATCATAAAATCTGTTTGCAGTGCATTTTATTCCGTAATTGCTTAATGTTTCAACAATTTCAAAATTACGTAATTTTCTGCTGCTAATTTTCCGTAATATCATTTAATCATCAGTGATGTTTGAAAGTATTTTTCTTGACAAAAATGTTTTGTTTAATTTTTCAACATTTTTTGGAACATGTAAATCAACTGCTTTCTTTGAAAAGTTACCTAGAGAATTTATGCAACTTTTTTAAAAACTTTGTTTTACAAATAAAATAAATTTACATTTTGATGTTATTATCATTTTAGTTTTAGCGATAATTTAAAAACAATAAATATTTATCATTAGTATGAATAATGAAAAATTAAAAACAATCGGTTTTGGAATCGTAAATTAGGGGCACATTTTTCCGATTCTGATACCTCCAAAAGTTCCGATTTTTGGCAAGACTGGAGTTTAGGTGGAAAAATAATCTCGAACCCTTTATCACATAAAAGGAACCAATTTCCCTAATTTTAATTTTAATAAATGAATTTATTTATTAAAATTAAATTCGAATTTTTGATACATTAGAGAATCTTAAGGAAAATTCAGATAATATTTTTTCTTTTACATGCCATATTGGCAGTAATGCCTGGCATGTTAAATATTGATTAACTTACAGGAAGTGTGGAACAATAGATAACCCAACAAATCCCTCGAAACTTGAGAAGCTTAATTTCGTCAAATGTCATTCAGATGAGTTGCTTTTGCAGTGGGTAGCTTATTAATTAGGACGTTATGTGTTTGGTTAAATTATTAACATGTCTATTTGTGTACAGCCTAGCATCCACATTGCTGAACCAATCATCACCAAACTTGGTCATGATATCAGTTATGGCCTAACTTAAAACTGATTTAATTTGAGGATACCTAAGTTAAATGTCAAATCATAAAAAAGGTTAAAAAAATTCACACTTTTGATGATCGTTTTGGTTTTGTTTATTGTAGAGATTCGCTATTTGGCCCATATTTTAGTCAATGAAGTCCTACATCTTATATGACCTTAACCATGACAAGTTCGGTAAAGTTTAACTTTTTAACAGAACTTCAACCTATGTTGTCAAACTTAGATGCAGTTTTGCAGTTATTCCTAAAGAGCAATAGAAACACCTGAAACAATTGATGAAATGCATCACAAAGGACTTAATCTTCAAGATCTGTATTTCAATTTTTATATAAATTTATCATTCAATGTGGAAATGGGTTTAAAAAAATAAGAAAAATTTCTCAGAAAGGTTAATAAATTAAATAAACGGTTTCTCTTTTTCCACTTTCAGCTGTCCAACCAAGAAGGGCCAGAAACATACAATCATGTAGGTTTCCCTCATCCAAGGCCACCACCATCCCCAATTTTAAGCTCCCCTAATGGAAGTAACTCACCTGGAATCTTGCTCAATCGAAGGAACTTTCTTTCCCGAAACCAACTGAAGAGCCAACCACTACTAAAGCAACCTATGAAGTCAAGGAGTTCTGCTAAAATGTCGGTTCCAAGACTTGTCAGAAATCCTCCAAAAGCACCAGAAACGGGGAAAGTGTTGAAATCTTCAAGTTTTGGATCTGATACTTCCGAAGAACATAAGGAAAATAGTGGTGCTTTATCCTGGCAAGGATTAGCACCTGTTTTAATGAACATGTCGGCTTCCTTCATAGCACCAGTGAATCCTATCCTGCCCCAGCAGGAGGAACCGTTACCAAAATTTTTACTCAAGGAGAGTATGCCACTTTCAAGACCAAATCCTGGTTTGCCCGTTTCTGATAAACGTACACATTCAGATTTCTCTTCTGGAAATTTTAAATTGACAGAAATATCAGATTTGAGTGCTTCGGCTGCCAGCTCTAAACCAGGGATAAAGAGGATGATGGATACACAAGATGGAGCCATGATCCAACAGCATCTGTCTCGATCATCATCATCAACTTCATCATTAAGTATGGCTGGTCATAATAAATCTGGCAATTCTAACATGTTTCATTCATCATCACAGCCGTCAGGTAAGTGCATTTTTTTAGTAGAACTTTGTTTGCATGATTTGGGATCGTATCACTCTTTCAGGCAGTGTGCCATGTTTAAATTATAAGAGTAGAATAGCATTTTTATTTCTCTTAGCAATATATATATATATATATATATATATATATATATATATATATATATACTATCAGTACTGGCTAATCGGCATTGCCCGGTGGAAGAGTGCCCCTCAAAAAAAATTAAAGTATGGTTGTTGTTGTTACCAACCTCCTCATGTTACGAATGGCTTTCAGAATAGACACTACCAACTCCTCATGGTAAGAATGGCTATAAGAATGCAGTAGGCAGCCTGAGGTGAAAATAAAACAAGCAGAAAACATCCATTTAGCCCTTGAAGCTGTGGTAATGTTGACTGGTTACTTACCGACCTCCGCGATTAAAAATAGTTTGTCTCTAAGTTTTATTAAGAAGCAGAAGTTTATATAAGAATTAAAACATGGAATCCCATCCTAAGGAAATGAAACTTCTTTCGTGTATTTATCATTTATTATTTTTTTCATTAATTAATGCAAAAAAAACCCAACAAAATATGAAATAAAAATAAACCCTAAAAACAAATGAAGGTTTATCGTTTCATTTCGATACTAAAAAACAATTAAAAAGGGGGTGGAACAATAAAACTGTTTGAATTCAATAAAAATAACTGAGAAGAACATGAAATGTCATACGTATTTATCGCAAGGCATAACCCTGTTTAAATGTTAAAACTTCAAAAGAAAACAAAAAAAAAATCTGTTACATGGGGCGAACAGTAAACCGATAGGTTGCAATGTAACCCTGTTATCCACTGCTCCACTATGCCAGCATGGAAATAACACTGTGTTTTTTCTATTTAAACCAAATAACTGGAGACGGTAATGAAATGAAGTCAATCCATTACAATGATTTTTATCTCTCTCTCTCTCTCTCTCTCTCTCTCTCTCTCTCTCTCTCTCTCTCTTTCTGTCTCTGTTTATCTCTTTATCTCTCATTGTTTCTCTCTCTCTCTCTCTCTTGTTTCAGTACAGTGTTCGAATGTAAAGAAAACAGATACAACTCACGCTCTAACTCTGTCTTTGTCTATCTCTCTCTCTCTCTCTCTCTCTCTCCCTCTAAACACATTTAGAGAGAGAGATAAGGAGAGATAGATAGAGAGAGAGAGAGAGAGAGTGTGTGTGTGTGTGTGTGTGTGTGTGTGTGTGTGTGTGTGTGTGTGTGTGTGTGTGTGAGAAGCAAATACCTCTGTGCTGTTCACTAATCACTCTATTTAATGTAAAACGATAGTCTCCTATATTGTTAGACGCCATGTTGGATAATGGCTTGTGCATTCGTTTTTACTTTACAGAATTGGAATCCGAAATAAGGGATCAGTCTGATCTAAACCAATCAGAATAGCAGAAATGTTGTAAGGGATAATTTACATTTATGAATCAGTTATGAAGGGTGTAACCACAACATCCATACCATAAATATAAATGCTCACAGTGTTTATAGGGATCGGTAGGAGGACTTTACCAATAGGAGGAAAAATCATAACTACTTCCTCTGTAGGTGTAGCGATAGTGCTAGTGTAGCTCCACGGAAGAAATCTAGGATTTTATTTGAACACCTAGATGTGTCAGAAAGTTACATAAGATAGTGGCTAATAGGCTAGACATAAAAAAATTTGTATGTGGCATCTGTTGTTGCAAACCTACGGTATGTTAGTCTAGAGGGGAAAAATGCGACGTTTTTATTATATATATAGGGATATATAAATTTATATATATATATGTTGTGTTGCGAGGGGGGTCATATTGCAGACACATAACAGGGGATTAGAACAGGGATGATAATGTAGAACAGGGATGATAATGACATTCATATAGATTACACACACACGACAATGACTGTGACGATTCTTGGGGACTTCATATTATTACGGAGCTGAGACATTTATGCAAGAGTTCTTGTTTACACAGAGGAGGGGAGATACATTATTGATGATGGTGGGGAGTCATTGTTTGGAAGGGGGAGTTATACAAAGTTCATTCATAGATGATGATAAAAACACATTAACCTTTCAATTGGTGGAATGACAGCACAAAGACAAACCGTTACAAAATATTAGATGATTTCTTTATTCCTCAGCTGGCCGATTGATGATGTCAGGAATTCAAACTTGGATAGCTACGTGGTCTCTCTTCCACCCTTCGCTTCTAAGGGCATCAGCTTCACTAAAGTAGCTGTCTGGCTCTCATCTCTAACTGTGATTGTGATTGTCTGATTTCTGATTATCTCCCTAACTTTGAACTTCATCTCAATATATCGAGAATCTCCTTTGTTTATGATGTCAAACTGTGGCTCTTCCACGCGAATAAATTTCACATGGATTTTACATATGTTTATCCAAACATACATTTGGCAAACAAAGAATTCCCAATTTCAATTGTTCAATATCTAACCTATTTTTAATCATTGTCTATAAACTCGCATTGTCCATTCTTTTAACTGACATATTTAATATCCAGTTATTTCTAAAAGAATGGACACTTGCTCTTTTTGTGACATAAATAATATTCAGTTATTTCTAAAAGAATTAACAATCGACTGCATTCCTAGGATTTTTGGGGGTCGTCAGGCCTTTTTAGGAACTAACTTCCTCCACAAATAAATAAAAATAAAAAGAAGACTTACATGCAAAACAAACGGAGATTTATTCACAGAAACCAACCATTAACAAATAAAATATAATTCTCTTTATAATGAGTTCAGAAGTCCTTTTTAAGTGTTCGTATAAAAAAAGGAGAATGTCTTCTTTTGTTGAACTGTTCATATGTTAAAACACGTTAAGAGAGGCAATAGGTAATGCTCGCCTGTGAAATTGTATGAAGCGCGCAGAGCGGTGAAAATGGAAGAGTGATAGTAACACGCATGGAACGTCCGAATGGAAATGTAGTTGAGAGAGTGATTTGATGTTTGTGTGGAAATACTATTTGGACCGGCTCCCAGCGAGCTTAAAAGGAAAAGTTTAGAAAAATGTCCTTGGAGAAATCCCATTGGACGGAAACATCACGTGGGGTGCTCTGTACTACGTCCGCTCGTTTTGAGTTGATTTAATATATAAGGCCACGCCGGAATTTGCGTGGGAGTTATTTTTTATTTTTCACGCGCCAACATAATCATAATCATACTGCGCGCCTAAATTGTATTTATTTTTATAACAATTTTTAATCCGAATCTTAACCGTGTCAACTGGGACAATACTCCCCCCAGATTGAAAAAAAAAAAAAAAAATTTTCTTTTTTCAATATGTAATGTATTCCTTGAAATGTTTCGGCCAGTGGACTTTCCTACCTGTTTTTGTCGTAGGTTTGATGTTCCCATCATTTTCTGCTGAACTCCCATGTTATAAGGGAATTTGTTCTGGTGGGGAAATTATCTGAGGGTATTCCTCAATGTATGCTGGTTTAATTCGGTCGATCGCGATGTTATCTTTCCTGTCTTTTCTTTGGACAGTAAAATATTTTTAACTTCTGTCCAAAACTTGGTATGGTCCTGTGTAATTTGGACAAAATGGCTTTTTGACTGTATCACAATAAAATGCTATTGTACTAAAAGGTACGGGCATTTCCTTCAGTTGCAAAGACGTTTTCTGTTGTACGTCAGTGAGTGTCTCGTCCGTCTTTTGTTCCTGTGCAATTAATTCCATACTCAGCGAACTGGAATTTAGTGAAGTTATTGCAGCTCGTGATAATGCGTCCGCCACGACGTTTTCTTGTCCCTTGACGTATCTAATGTCTGTGGAATATTGAGCAATATAATCAAGATGTCTGATTTCTCTTGGGCCATATTTATCTGCATGTGTATGCAGTGCATACGTTAACGGTTTATGGTCAGTGTAAATACAAAAGTTTCTTCCTTCTAACAGATGTCTAAAATGTTTAATTGACAAATAAATTGCTAATAGCTCCCTTGAAAAGGTACTGTACTTTGTCTGTGTCTTGCTCAGTTTGGCTGAGAAAAACGATATAGGGGTCATTGTATCCCCTGTCAGTTGGTGTATAACTGCTCCTACAGCTATGTCTGATGCGTCTGTTGTAAGTGTAAGTTTCGATTCTTCACTGTCCTTAATATAATTCAATTTTGTGAAATTGACTAAGGCAGTTTTAGCTTGATGGAAAGCTTTTAAAGCTGATCCTTCCAGTTTTAATTGTTGGTTTTTCATTTTGTTCTTCAATAATGACGTTAACGGTGAAAGGATTGTGGAACAGTTGGGTAAAAATCGTCTGTAATAATTAGTTACACCTATGAAGCGACGAACTTGTCTAACAGATGTAGGTTGTGGAAAATTCGTAATGGCACTTACTTTTTCGGGTAATGGTGATATACCATCCTTATCAATTGAATGTCCGAGGAAATTTACTTCTTGCTGACCGAAAATACATTTGTCCAAGTTTAATTTTAAACCGTAATGGGAAAGTTTTTGGAAAGCTTGTTCCAAGTGTTGTTTATGTTCGTCGAGGTTTCTACTAGCAATTAGAACATCGTCCACGTATGCGAATACGAATGGAAGGTCCCTAAAAACCTCGTCTATTAACCTTTGGAAGGTTTGACAAGCGTTTCTAAGTCCGAATGGCATTCTGACGAATTCGTAAAGTCCAAATGGCGTGGTCAGTGCTGTTTTATGGATATCTTCTTCCGCCACCGGTATTTGGTAATATGCTTTTACTAAATCCAGTTTGGAAAATACCGTGGCATTTTGCAGTCCGATTGCGAAATCGTGAATGTGTGGGATAGGGTATCTATCCGGTACGGTTTGTGCATTTAATCTCCTGAAATCGCCGCAAGGACGCCATGTTGTCGCGTCTGATTTCTGTACCATATGTAGAGGAGATGACCACCACGCACTTTTGGAAGGTCGGATAATTCCTTGTTGTAACATGTGTTGAATTTCCCTTTGTGGGGACATTGTCTGAATATCTCATTTTTAATGTTCATACAGGCTATGGATGTGTTATTGATAGCCTGAAGAATCCTCTATTTCTCAGTGGTGCAAAGTGGGCCGGTCTTGGAGGTTGGGTCATGAAATTTTTTAGCATCAATAAGCGACCATTTTATTTTATATGGAGAGTTAGATTCTTTAAGCGACCAAGTCTTGGTGGCTAAAGATGTGTCAAATCTCTTTTCAGGGTATTTGAAGGTGGAGTTGTGTGCATACAGTCTCTGCTTGAAGATACCTCGAGTCATTCCAATGTAAATTTCTTTTTTACCTGGGTTATTTTCAGGAATTACTTTGGCCTGGTAAACGTAGGTTTTATAGTTATATTTTAAAAAAAATTAAATTCTGATACACTGAGTCTTAAACGCTCTATTAACGTTTTTTTCTTTGTTTGTTCACTTTGCATTGGTTCAGTTTTTCATTTTCGCTGACGAAATTACGCTGTGTTTTTTCCAACCTCATATGGTTGATTCAGCGTAACAAAACCAATGGTACGACTTTGAAATATGTATATATAGTGTCATAATAAATATTATATATATATATATATATATATATATATATATATATATATATATATATACGTACACGCGTGTTTGAGTTTCATTAACTCTCCTCAGCGTAGCACAACTGTTTCTAGGTATCGAACTTCAGACTGTTTCCACAGTCCAGCGCCTTAATCGTTAGGCCACGAAACCTAGATGAATTTACTCTTTATTTTTATCGCTTATAAATTTAGATTTGTTGTTGTTTTTTTTTTTTAAACGATAGATTCGCTTAATAATGGCTTCGAAGTTAGATTTTTGAAAGTCGTCCTAATTAGTTTGGACCTATATATAATGTAGAAACTTAGTTTGGACCTATATATAATGTAGAAACTTAGTTTGGACCTATATATAATGTAGAAACTTAGTTTGGACCTATATATAATGTAGAAACTTAGTTTGGACCTATATATAATGTAGAAACTTAGTTTGGACCTATATATAATGTAGAAACTTAGTTTGGACCTATATATAATGTAGAAACTTAGTTTGGACCTATATATAATGTAGAAACTTAGTTTGGACCTATATATAATGTAGAAACTTAGTTTGGACCTATATATAATGTAGAAACTTAGTTTGGACCTATATATAATGTAGAAACTTAGTTTGGACCTATATATAATGTAGAAACTTAGTTTGGACCTATATATAATGTAGAAACTTAGTTTGGACCTATATATAATGTAGAAACTTATTTTGGACCTATATATAATGTAGAAACTTAGTTTGGACCTATATATAATGTAGAAACTTAGTTTGGACCTATATATAATGTAGAAACTTAGTTTGGACCTATATATAATGTAGAAACTTAGTTTGGACCTATATATAATGTAGAAACTTAGTTTGGACCTATATATAATGTAGAAACTTAGTTTGGACCTATATATAATGTAGAAACTTAGTTTGGACCTATATATAATGTAGAAACTTATTTTGGACCTATATATAATGTAGAAACTTAGTTTGGACCTATATATAATGTAGAAACTTAGTTTGGACCCATATATAATGTAGAAACTTATTCACGTTGGACTTGAAGACAACCATATTATAGACAGCTGGAAAGCAGGAAAACGGAAGACAATTCCACAGGCGTGCAGTTCTAAGAAAAAAGTTTTGATCATGGAATCTATGTGTAGGTTTAGGTACAGATAAAGAGTGGGGAAAATTATTGATAATGTTTTCAGCTAGTCTAGTGTTTCTTGTGAAAGTTTCGCGAGGGGTGACCATAGATTGAAGCTCAGTTGAACACTTTCCATAAAAATAACGATAAAGCAGAGACAAACTCGCAACATCTCTTCTGTGAGATAGAGGTTGCAGCGAAGAGAAAAGGACATCACCCACCAGGCCACGTAGTCTATTTTAAACCCTATCAAGGCAGAACAAGTCTTTTCTAGCAGCTCCTGCCCATATGTGGCAACAGTATTCCATCCTTGGACGTATCTGGCTCTTATATAGATAGAGAATAGCATCAGCAGTGAGATATCTACTGGATCGATAGAAGGATCCGACCATTTTTCCAGCGGCCTTGGCAACAGATTTGATGTACGTATTCCATTTCAGATCAGGAGTAAAGGTCAAGCCCAGAAGCCTGTCAAAACTTGAGGCCTCCCCAAGACGAGAGCCATTCATTTTAATTGATGCCAGATGGGGATCAGAACGTTGATGATGTAAAGATAGAAGCTTGGTTTTAGATGCATTAAAAGTAACCAGCCACTCCTTTCCCCATTGTACAACGTGCTCCAAGATCAGAGGAGAGAGAATCGGAGAGAACTTGGTCGTTTACTGTATTAGATGTGCTACCATAGATGGTAGTGTCATCAGCAAAAATGTCTACGAATGATGTAAGGATGTGATTTGGAAGATCATTAATGTAGATCAGGAAAAGAGTTGGGCCCAGGATGGACCCCTGAGGGACTCCAGCATTTATACTGTGAGCTTCTGATTTTTGCCCCTCAACTACTACTCTTATGAACCTATCAGAGAGAAATGATTTAACAATTGAGAAGACATTTCACGCTATACCATAGCTGGAGATCTTGTGAAATAACCCGTTATGCCATATCCTATCAAAGGCCTTTGATATGTCAAGAGCAATTGCCCTAGAAAGGTTGCCTCTGTCGAGAGATTCGCTAATCCTATGAGATATAACTGTAAGCACATCTGCTGTAGATCTAGCAGAACGGAAACCATATTGAGTGTCACTAAGAAGGTTATTTTTGCTGAGATGGTTGATTACTTCTCTATTTAACACAGATTCCAGCAACTTACTCATGACGCACAGGAGACTTATTATACACTGACAAACATTTAAACAGCAATAAAACACAATACAATAGCGACAGTTCGATAAGACTCACCGACTGGTGGAAAAAGTTCTCAGAGCTCACCTCGTGGTGGAACGAAGGTTCTCCTCTTCTTGAGAGGGAAAAGGCAACACGTCTGCCCGTAACCAAAGGGAAAAACCAACCAGCGTTAGAGCAGAGGCAGATTACTCCTCCCCGGTGTCCTCTAATTTTTAGTCCCCCAACAGCACTCCCCCCCCAAAATACAGAGTACTTTTAATTGAATGTTGTGAGAGGATTGTTTTTTATTTTATGTAGAGACACAGTCTCTTAAATGGGCAGGCCATTTTACCTGTCTGCCCGAATGTGTTTTTTTATAAGGGTGTTTTTCCAATGTTACTTCGACTGGCATCCTTTGTGAGGGATCTACTTCTAAATATGCATCCTCCAGTGTTGCGGGTTTCAACCTGTCAATTGAGATATTTTGTTCTTCGTCCTTAATGAGGATGCTGAAATACTTCTTGTTTTTCTTGTTGACTTTAAAAGGTCCACGGTACGGTGGTTGCAGGGTATGCGACTTAGCTGTATCGCGAACAAACACATGTGTGCATGTCTCTAGTGCCTTTGGCACATATGTGTTAGCGCACTTGTTTGTTCCTGATGGAGAATATGCCATTTTGGCTATGGTTCTTGTCAGTCTATCAACAAATGATGCAGGGTCCCAAACTTTATTTGGTGTATCACAAAAGTATTGTGCTGGCAGACGTAGTGTGGTACCATACACCGCTTCTGCTGCTGAGCAATTCATATCCTTCTTCACTGCTGTGCGCAAACCCAGCAAAATTAGAGGAAGGTGTT
Source organism: Euprymna scolopes (assembly GCF_053919585.1). Classification (NCBI taxonomy): domain Eukaryota; kingdom Metazoa; phylum Mollusca; class Cephalopoda; order Sepiida; family Sepiolidae; genus Euprymna; species Euprymna scolopes. The sequence continues at coordinate 13,798 of NW_027633651.1, read as the reverse complement.
CTAACCACTTTGTATTGCTGGTAAGCACTGCGCGTAAAGAGGCCTAAAGGCTGTGATGTAGACGTTCGACTGCTCCATTTGCTTGTGGATGGTATGCTGTCGTGTGTATACTTCTGGTGCTCAAACGTCCTGAGAGTTTATGAAACAGTTCGGACTCAAACTGTCTACCTCTGTCAGTTGTCACATTTTATGGGACACCGAATCTTGCTACCCATCCAGCAAGGAAAGTTCTGGCTGTTGTGTATGCTGTCATATCCGGCATTGGTAAGGCTTCAAACCACCTTGAAAATCTGTCGACACATGTCAAAAGATAGCATTGGCCTTCACATGTCGGAAATGGGCCGGTGATGTCAAGGTGTATGTGCTTGAACCTCTCATCAGGTACTGGAAATGTGCCTAGTGGCGCACGTGTATGTCTACTGACCTTGGCCTTTTGACACTGCACGCACTTCTTTGTCCATTCTCGCACATCTGCTTTCATCCTCGGCCAGACATACCTGTCTGTCATCAAACGTATCGATGCATTGGCCCCTGGATGTGATAACCCGTGTACCGCGTTGAATATGTCTTTCCTTAAGGATGCTGGAACATATGGGCGCAGTTTGTTAGTGCTGATATCACACACTATTTTTCTAGGGCTGTTGGGGTGTGCCATTTTCACCAGCTGCAGTGATGTTCCATTATTCTGCAGAAGCTTCTGCAGGTGCTCGTCTTTTTCTTGCTCCATAGCTAAGGTGTTGCCTTCGACGGAAGGTCCCAATGTGAAGGAGTTTATTCCTCGTGACAGTGTATCTGCTGGTATATTGTTAGCTCCCTTCACCTGTCTGACATCCGACGTAAACTGTAGGATATAGTCCAACTGACGAACCTCTCGGGGAGAGTATTTGTCTGAGGAGGACTGCAGAGCGCCTAATAGAGGCTTGTGGTCAGTCACCAAGTAGAATGGTTGTCCCTCTAGGAGCTGTCAATAATGTCTTATTGCGGAAAACGAGGCCAACAACTCTCTGGAAAATGTGCTATAGCATGTTTCTGCGTCAGTCAATTTCTTGGAGAAGAAAGAAATAGGTCGCCAGTTCCCATCACATTTTTGCTGCAGGATCGCTCCAATTCCAGTTGCAGATGCATCTACTGCCAGGCAAAGTTCACTATCGGGTTGAATGTGGCACAGCTTTGTGGTGTCTTCTAACATGGCCTTTACTTTGTTGAATGCTGCTATTGCTTCCTCCGATAGTGTAATGTTGCAGTTCTTCACATTTGTCAGCATACCTGTCAATGGCAAAAGTACTTGGGCAACATGAGGGAGAAACCTACGATAGAAGTTAACTAATTCTAAAAATTGCCGCAACTGTTTCATTGTAGCAGGGATAGGGAAATCTCGGATGGACTTGACTGTCTCTCGGGATGGGAAAATTCCCTTCTCTGAAATACGATGCCCCAAAAATATAACCTCGGATTGACCAAAAGTACATTTCGATGGATTTAAAACAACACCATATTGGTTCAGGCGATCGAATACTTGGTGCACATGATCTATGTGTTCCTGCCTATTCCTGCTAGCAATGAGGACGTCATCTATGTATGCACACACAAATGGCAAGTCTTGCAGAACCTGGTCTATAAAACGTTGGAACGTTTGAGCTGCGTGCGTAAATCAAATGGAACATGCAAAAATTCAAACATTCCAAACGGTGTGGTAATTGCCATTTTGGGAATATGTTCGGCCTCCACAGGGATCTGGTGGTATGCCCGAATAAGGTCTAATTTAGTAAAGACCCTATTATTCTGGTCCACTGCTGTTATGTCTTGGATATGTGGTACTGGGTACCTATCCGGTTTTGTAGCGGCATTTAAAGCTCGGTAGTCCCCACATGCCCGCCATGCATTTGGACCCTTACTAACAAGATGAAGAGGCGAGGCCCATTCGCTATTTGGAGGACGAACTATGCCAAGCTGCATCATCTGCTGAAATTCTGCTTTCGCAGCCTTTATTTTTTCAGGTGTTAAACGTCTGGCTTTACAATGGACGGGTGGGCCTTTTGTCTCAATGTAATGAGTTACAGTGTGTGATAACACTTCCTTGTGAAAGGAGGGGACCGATATTGAAGGATATTCCTTCAACAGACTCAGGAAGGCTTCGTCCTGGTCTGCATGTGCTACATGTAGACCTAATGGTGTGCCAGTCCCCACCACCCCACATGCTGCAAGTTGTGTGCTTGGATCTCGGAGACACTGGCCTGACATATCTACTACCAGGCCAAATGCTTGCAGAAAGTCAGTACCCAGTATAGCACTGCTTACGTCAGCCACTATGAAAACGTGGATAAACGATCTGTGTAAACCCAAGTTAAGCTCCATGCACCTCTCCCCATAAGTCCGTATTATCGAACCGTTTACAGCTCGCAGTGTAAATTTACAGGGAGGAGACCTTTTGTCCACTGATGTTGCCGGGATAAGGGAAACTTGTGCCCCACTGTCCATCAAAAACTAGATGCCTGTATTTTTATCTACAACATAAAGTAGGCGGCCAAAGCAGGATGCACCGACAGTTGATGCCGCTCTCGTTTGTCGGTTTAGGCTTTTCCCTGCCCCTTATAGTTGCAAGGTTGGCATTTTTGCCAAATCTCTTGTGCTTCCAACAAATAGCTCCTTGCTTGCGTTCCCGGGACTGGCTGCGACCTCCTCTGCTGCTATGTCCCTGCTTCTGTTTTAATGATAGTCTGGCGATGTCTTCTGCCATTCTGTCCATACGGGCTTCCAACCGTTTTTGGCCCTCCATTAATTTTTCCAGAAGCTCGTCTCTTCCAGAGGTCTTCACGCTGGATACTGCAAACGATTTTGTGGATAATATGTCTGCAATGTGATCTGCTATGACGGCATGGACTCGTCCTGAGCAGCGATAGCCACCTTATACTCCGTCGGGATCCGTTGGAGGAAAATACGCTTATCGATGCTTTTATCCATCGCACCTTCAGTTAATTTTTGTAACCGTTTTAGAAATTGGGACGGCTTGCTATTTCCCAGGGTCTCTTGTTCCAACAACTGCGAAATACGCTTATGTGTGGAAACTGTCACAGCAGTCGTGACTCTCTCCTTAAGTACATCGTACGGCTTTTCTGTAGGTGGAGAGATTATTACCTCTCTTACCTCAGTAATTGTATCCTGAGGTAAAATGGATGCGACGTAACAGAATTTCTCTGCCTGGTTGTCAATCGATTTTTGTTTGAAAAATAAATCGAGTTGAGCAAAAAACAAAGCAGGATCGTCGCGAACTAACGAGGCATTAATGTTACAAGTTGTCGCCATTTAAAAATATATATATATTTATTTATTTATTTATTTATTTTACCGCACTGGAAACTACAACAGTCAAGCAGCAGGGCATGGAAAGAAAGGAATAGTAATAATACAACACGGGGGGTAAGGGGGCACAGAGACAGAACGCAACGTACTCGCCCATATCAGCCAATCCTGTATCAGGCGCCGAATTTTACAGGAATACCGACAGCCGTTTCAGGAACGAAATTTTCCTATAAGGGATAATTTAGTTTCGAAAAAAAACTCGTTGTATTTGTTGTGCACGATTAAAACAAAACCCTAGTTCTATCCTTATTCTATCGACAAAAATATGTAAAGAATAGAAGAAAAATCGTGTTGCTATCTTAATTACGCTACCCTACGAATTTTTATTTAGGGAATAATAATTAGAATTCTAGAAATAAAATTTACATCCTAACTTTTTCTTATTGTTCATAAAAATATTATTTTACTTTTTTTTTAACAGAACTTATTATTATGTAT
>NW_027633651.1:0-2500 GCF_053919585.1 Euprymna scolopes | reverse complement strand
AGCTACATCTTTACTTATGTGCATGTATTTATATATATATATGTGTATGTGTGTGTATATGTATATATATATGTATATGTATGTATGTGTGTGTATATATATATATATATATATATATATATATATATATATATATATATATATATATATATATATGTATTGTATTCTTTTTATATGCATAAATATTAGTAGATTTTTATTTATAATTATTGGTCCTATTTAATTTATTTAATCCCCTCTTATGGCTAAATATGTTATATTAAAAAGATAATAAATATTAATTTTATTCTGTTTTTATTATTATTATTATTATTATTATTATTATTATTATTATTATTATTATTATTATTATTATTATTACTATTATGTTTATTATTACTATTATTATTATTATTATTATTAATAATAATTTTAATATTGTTTTATCATTATATTTTTTTTCTTTTATTTATATATTTATCTAATAAAAACGCGAAAACTTTAAACTTATATCATTTAGCATAAAGGGCTTAATTAATTGTAGACGTATGTTTGAACTGCGTTGTTACTACTCGTGGACGTATGTGAGATGATAAATATGTTGGCAGGATACATTCGCTGTCTTTTTTGACATGTTCATTTCTGACGCTTGGATTGTATCTTCTGTTTGTATGTTTCATTACTGAATTGTATAATTGTTCATAAATTGGTTGACACGCAGATCTTTTTCTTTTTCTTTTTCTATATACTGTCAAATTCTTACTTTCTCTCTTTCTCTCTTTAACTAGATCGCATCATTCTGTCCTTTCCCTTCTAGTCCTTATTCTCTTTATAATAACCATTTATATCTTTTTTCTTTTCTTCTCCATATTATATATATATATATATATATATAAATATATATATTTCTTTCTCTATTTCTTGCTCTATTCTTTTTTTTCCCTCCTCAATCACTCTTTCTCCACTATAATCTTTTAACTTTATTTAAATTGCCCCTCCCTCTTTACATCTTATAATTAAAGTTCTGTGTTTTAAGTTTTTTAACTCCAACTTTTAAAGAGTTCCTACCTAAAATAAAAATTCATTATTCATTGAACTTTTGAATAGTCAAGTCGCTGCCTGATGATATTTGTTGTTTGATTGAAACAAGTGGCTATTTGTAGCAGCGGGATGTGAGCATGTTTATATAACAATAAGCAAGTATATATATATATATATATATATATATATATATGTATATGTGTAATTGTATGTATTCATATATGTGTACAGATGGATGTATGTATGCATGTATTTACATGTGTATGTATTTTATATTTCTACTTATTTCATTTGGTTTTCTTCAAAACTTCCTGCTGATAATTTAATTCTTGAATAATAACTTGTACATTTCAGTTGACCTCTTTTTTGCTTAAAATTTTGGCGCCTTTAACGTCACCTTGTCTGGGTCATTTTGACATTGTTTTTTTTAGTTTAAATTTATTCCAATTACCATCAACTTTTTTTCCTCCCTTCTTCTTCTTCACTCATTTTCCTTAATTCAGCCTTGCCTCCACAGTCGAACGTTATATTTCTTCCATTCCCTTTTTTTAATGCACATTTTATCTTTCTTTTAATAATATATTGGAATTCTTTCCTTTTTCCTTGTACCTATTTTCCTTGTACCTATTTGTGAATTATTCCACAGATTTCTGCCTTTTGGATTACTTTGGATCATCTTCCAATTACGCGATTCCCTCGGATTTTACTTGTGCGAATGGAAATTTAACTAACTTTCTTAGATTCTGCATCTTTGGATTTTACCGTCATTGGATATTTTACCCTTCACTAGGCTATCAATTCACGTGAAATCACGCTATTCCCTCTGCTTCACTTTTTGTTATCAAGTAAGATCTATGACTTACATGTAGTTTCATTTAATACTTTTGCAAGCAAAATCCGATCCCACATTTTGGTAAATACTACCCTCTGATGAGAAGGAAAGTATTTCTTCGAAACTCCACGGATTAAGGCCTATCCACTTATTTAGTGTTTCCTTTTTAAAATTAAATATGTTTTTAACTCTTTTTCAAAGTGTTTTCAACATGTTTTATTAACTACTTGTTCTTATTATAAGCTCTATCTCCTATTTGGTTTTATCGATCTTTTACATCTGGTTGAGATTACTTTATAAATATTAATTCTTTAATATTTATAATTTACTTTAGTTTTGCCATCTTGGATCATTTTGGTAAACTAAACTGTAATTCTTATTTTATTATAAGCTCCTGCCTGGTTGAGCTATTTTATTCTCTCCGGATATGTTTCAAAAGGAACACATTCTTCTGTCTGCCAAAAATTTCCCTATTCCTACCCAACAAGAATATATCCACAAATTTGTTCTAGCTTTGAACATTTTCCTAAAAAATATAAGGTGGAAGGCTTATCACTATGACTTAAGCATTAACAATAAACTTCAAGCGTCTATTTCCTCTGAAAACCAACTTCACCCAGAAATCTTAACAAATGAACTCCCTATTAA
>NW_027633650.1:0-35752 GCF_053919585.1 Euprymna scolopes | reverse complement strand
AATTTATTGGCAACGATACGCGCCATCAATGCTTTGATTAAGCAGTATGAGGTGGATGAGCGTGTGGAGGTGGATGATGCGAAAGTCATTGAGCTTTTGGAGAAAGCGCGTAAGCAACGATTGGAGTCCATTAAGCAATATCAACAGGCAAATCGTGAGGATTTGGTTAGCGTGGAGCAGGGTGAGTTAGCCATTATTGAGAGTTATTTGCCTGAGAAGTTATCTGCTGATCAAGTGCAGAAGATAGTGGATAGAGTAATCGCACAGATACAGCCTGCTGGCATGTCGGATATGGGTAAGGTCATGGCTGAGGCTAAGGCTAAGTTACAAGGAAAGGCAGATATGGCAATGGTTAGCCAGATTATTAAGCAGAGTATTGGTGCTTAGTTGTGCTGGCATTATTTAGGTGAAAAGGATACAATCTGCACGACTCATATATCCGTTCGTGGGGTTCGCACCCACAATCTTAAAAATATTGATGTAGATATCCCACATAATGAACTTGTGGTGATTACCGGTTTATCCGGATCAGGAAAATCTTCTTTAGCGTTTGATACCATTTATGCCGAAGGGCAAAGACGTTATGTGGAATCGCTTTCATCGTATGCTCGTCAATTTCTCTCGGTGATGGATAAACCCGATATTGATTCAATAGAGGGTTTGTCTCCAGCAATTTCCATTGATCAAAAGTCCGCTTCACATAATCCACGTTCCACCGTTGGCACGGTAACTGAAATTTATGATTATTTACGTTTGCTTTTTGCTCGTGTGGGTGTGCCGTATTGCCCAACGCATCATCAACCATTGCATGCACAGTCTGTTAAAGAGATGGTGGAGAAAATTAGTGAGATTAAGGAGGGAGTGCGTTTAGCCATTCTTTCCCCTGTGGTGCAACAGCGAAAAGGTGAGTATGTGCAATTATTGGATGGCTTGCAAGGGCAAGGGTTTTATGCGTGCACGAATTGATGGAGAGATTTATACCCTAGAAGAGAGTCCACCTTTGGAGGCAAATAAGAAGCATACGATTGAGGTGGTGGTGGATCGCTTTAGAAGTGATAATGCTAATACGGCTCGTTTGAGTGAGTCATTAGAAACAGCATTGAGATTATCAAAAGGGTTAGTGAGAGTGATTGATATTGATAGCAATGCTCAGGAGGTTGATTTATTGTTTTCTAATACACATTCTTGCCCGCATTGTGGGTTTGCTTTATCAGAACTAGAGCCACGATTGTTTTCATTTAATAGTCCATTAGGAGCGTGTAAAAAATGTGATGGCATTGGGGTGATTGAGTATATTGATCCTGAGTTGGTGATCACGGATAAGTCTTTGAGCTTAGCAGAGGGGTGTTTGAGTGGTTGGGATGAAAAATCAACATATTATTTCTCTATATTAAAAGCGGTGGCAGATTTTTATGATTTTAGTGTGCATACACCATTTAATGAGCTATCAAAGAAGCATCAGGATATTATTTTGTATGGCAGTGGAAGACAAAAGATAAATATTCCCGGTGGCATGTACTCCAATGAGCGAGTTTTTGAGGGAGTGATTCCTAATTTGGAACGTCGCTATCATGATACAGAAGTGAAACAGATTAAAGAGAATATAGCGGTATTTCGCGTGAGTAATATTTGTATGGAGTGTGAGGGGGGAAGGTTAAATGTGGCAGCAAGGAATGTATTGGTAGAAGGACATAGCTTGCCATCATTAACTCAGCAATCTATTGTGGATTTGCATCAATTTTTTCAAAAGTTGACCTTACAGGGTGCAAAAAAAATGATTGCTGATAAGATTGTTAAAGAAATCATCAGCCGCTTAAGTTTTTTGGTGAATGTGGGTTTGGGCTACTTAAGTTTAGCACGTTCTGCCAACACACTTTCTGGAGGTGAGGCACAACGTATTCGTTTGGCCAGTCAGATAGGGGCAGGGCTAGTTGGCGTGATGTATGTATTGGATGAGCCTTCTATTGGTTTGCATCAACGTGATAATGAACGCTTGTTGCAAACGTTGTATCACTTGCGTGATATTGGTAATACGGTTATCGTGGTTGAGCATGATGAGGATACCGTTCGTAATGCTGATTGTGTGATTGATATTGGACCGATGGCAGGGGTGCATGGAGGTGAGTTAGTTGCACAAGGGTCATTGAGTGATATTTGTCAAAATGAGCGTTCAATTACTGGGCAGTATATGAGTGGTCAACGTAAAATTTCCGTGCCGAAAAAACGCCATCAGCCAGATAATAAAAATGTATTCGAATTATTGATGCTGATAATAATAATTTACAAAAAGTGAGTGTGGATATACCCGTTGGGTTAATGACTTGTGTAACGGGTGTTTCAGGTTCTGGGAAGTCAACGTTGATTAATCGTACACTCTATCCCGTGGCAGCCCATCGTCTCAATCGTGCAACCCTTACGGGAAATATACAGGGCAAGATAGAGGGGTTGGAGTATTTTGAGAAAGTCGTGAATATTGATCAAAGTCCAATTGGTCGAACACCTCGCAGTAATACAGCTACCTATGTTGGGTTGTTTACTGCCATTCGAGACTTATTTGCTAGTACGCAGATGCACGGGCAAGAGGATATAAGGCAGGACGCTTTAGCTTTAATGTGAGAGGTGGAAGATGTGAGCATTGTCAGGGCGATGGATTGATTCGTGTGGAGATGCATTTTTTACCTGATGTATTTGTGATGTGTGATCAATGTGGTGGCAAACGCATATAATGATGAAACGCTTACCATTCAATATAAGGGTAAGAGTATTGCTGATGTGCTGGATATGACGGTGGAAGTTGCCAGTGAATTTTTTTCCTCAATTCCTATGATTGCGAGGAAGTTAGACATGCTATGTGAGGTAGGGCTATCTTACATTAAACTCGGACAGAGTGCTACTACGTTATCCGGTGGTGAGGCACAGCGTGTAAAACTCTCTAAGAATTGGCACGGCGTAGCCATGGGGAAACCTTATATATTTTAGATGAGCCAACAACAGGATTGCATTTTTATGATATTGATTTATTGGTGCAGGTCATGACAAAACTAAGAGATCAAGGTAATACGTTAGTCATTATTGAGCATAATTTAGATGTGATTAAAATTGCCGATTGGATTATTGATTTGGGTCCAGAAGGTGGTGATGGAGGTGGTTTGATTGTAGCAAAAGGCACACCCGAGCAGGTGGCAAAAGTTAATGATTCCTTTACGGGGAAATTCCTAAAAAAAGCACTGCATAATTAATTGCTATAATCTAAAATTTAGAAGTTGTAATGGTTGCTAGAAAAATTTCTTTAACCATACAAATAAGATTTTTTGCAAAATTTTCATATATATAAAGTTACTTAGTTATGTCAGAGATTGATCCGACTTCTGAAGTTCAAGAAGTCCCAAAAGAAACGATTTCATCTCCTTTTATGAGTGATCGAGTGCAGAAGGCACTGACTCTTTTTTTTGTGTCTGTATTGAGTATCTATTTTTTTATGATTTTCTTAACCCACATGGATGTGGGTTTTGTTGGTGAAAATATTCGTTACTATCTTCATTTATTTATTGGTCATATTGCTTCAATTTTGCCATTTTGTGGATTGTATTGGTTATTGGAGCGTTATATCATATCAGCAAAATATCATAACAGTGATCATTCATCTGGGATGGTTTTTAGTGGTTTTGTGATGTTTGTTCTTGGTTCTTCAACATTAACCACATTAACGAATATAGAAAATAGCAACGGTGGTTTTTGGGGAGGATGGACAGCGGAGTTTTTGCTTTCTGGATTAGGGTTTTGGGGAGCATTTTTAATCACTGTTTGTTTACTTGTTTTTTCACTAAGCTTATTTATTTCAGTGCGTTGGCGAATGTTGTTTATTGCAACAGGTATGAGAGTTATGTCATGGGAAATGGATGCAAAAGGTGAAGTGATTGAACCATCTGAACACGCTGTATTAACTGAGTATCCAGAAGTAAAAAAATCTTATCTCATTAATAAGCCTGCTGATAATATATCAGCTGAAAAGCAAAGTGAAGAGTTTGATATCAAACAAGAGAAGTTTTCACTGATGGGGAGATTTATATCTTTCTTTCGTTCATTTCGTATACAAAAACATGAGCAAATAAAAGAAGCTCCTAAGGAGCTTATTTTGGATGATTTTATTCATAATAAGATAGAAGGAGATGTAGAAGCTATAGATATTGATACAACCATTGAAGAAAATGATGAGATAAATGTTTTTCCAAATGAATTAGATGTTGAAGATGATCCGGTGTTATTAGTGGATGAGATTGATTTGGAGGGTAGTGAAAATATAGGTAGTGATAGGCAGTTAGATACTAATCAAGTTTTGATTGAGGATCAAGTTGAGGATAAAGATAAAAATAAAAAAGAAAATCTTATTGAGAAGGTAAGTGTTGCTAAGGTGGATAAGGCTAAGAAACAAGTCCCCGCTTCTGCACAGCTAAAGACAACCTCTCTTCCGCCTTTAAAATTATTAAATTCTGATATTGTAAAGGTGAATTCTTATACCGATCAGCAATTAAATGAGATGGGTGAGGCATTAGAAAAAAATCTCAAAAATTTTAATATTGATGTGGTGGTAAAAGCTATTCAACCGGGTCCAGTTGTTACCTTGTTTGAGATTGACCCAGCACCGGGTGTTAAGGTTGGACAGATTGTGCAACTTGCCAAAGATTTAGCAAGGTCTTTAGTGGTGTCGAGTGTACGTGTGGTTGAAGTGATTCCTGGAAAATCTTATATTGGTATTGAAATTCCTAATAATCAACGGGAACCTGTGAATTTTTATGAAATGCTTTCATCAGAGAAATTCCAAAAGCAAGATAAACCTTTAACCATGGCACTGGGTAAGGATATTGGCGGTTCACCAGTGGTGGTGGATTTAGCAAAAACACCGCATCTATTGGTAGCAGGAACAACTGGTTCAGGAAAATCAGTAGGAATTAATTCCATGATTTTGAGTTTGTTGTATAAGAGTTTGCCGAGTGATGTGAAATTAATTTTAATTGATCCAAAAATGTTGGAGCTGTCTATTTATGAGGGTATTCCTCATCTTATTACCCCAGTAGTGACGGATATGAGTGAGGCAGCAGCAGCATTAAAATGGGCAGTGGCAGAAATGGAAAGACGCTATAAATTAATGTCTTTAATGGGAGTGAGAAATATTATTGGTTTTAATGAGAAAATTAAGCAAGCGGAAAAAGATGGTGTGCCTATCAAAGATCCCATGTATAAACCTAAAGCATTGTATACCCTTGAAGAGGCAGAAGAAGCACCAGTATTAGAAAAAATGCCCTATGTTGTGTTGATTATTGATGAGTTCGCAGATTTGATTATGGTAGTGGGTAAGCAGATTGAGGAATTGATTGCACGGATTGCTCAGAAAGCACGTGCGGCAGGAATCCATTTGATTTTGGCTACTCAGCGACCATCAGTGAATGTGATTACTGGGTTAATTAAAGCTAATATTCCTACACGATTGTCATTTCAGGTTTCAACTAAAATTGATTCACGTACAATTTTGGATCAAGGCGGTGCAGAGCAATTATTGGGATTAGGAGACATGTTGTATTCTTCTCCAGGTCAGGGATCACCTTTACGTGACATGGAGCCTTTGTTTCAGATGAGGAAGTTCATAAAACGGTTGATTGGTTAAAAAATAATCACCATCCTCCTGTTTATATTGAGAATTTACAGGAGAAAACTGAACAAACTAACTCGGAGTTAGGTATCGGTGATAAAGCAGAGGGTGAGGATGAGCTTTTTACTGCCGCTTGGGAGGTTGTGCTTCGTACAAAAAAAGCCAGTATTTCTCGTGTGCAAAGAGAGTTACGTATTGGTTACAATCGTGCAGCACGTTTGATTGAGGATATGGAACAACAGGGATTACTTTCTGAACCAGATATGCGAGGTAATCGTGAAATTTTAGCAGGCAAAAGGGATGAGGATTAGGTTAAATGTTTAGGTGTAGAATAGTCAAATATTTATTGGTGGTGTTTTTATCTTTTCCGAGCTTGATTAGTGCTAAGAGTTTAGAAAATGTTTTAAGTGATTTACAAACATTGAGTGTGCGTTTTGTACAGAAAGAAGGAGGAAAAGGGCATAGAAATGAGGTGAGTTATGGCTCACTTAAAGTTAAGGTGCCTGGAAAATTTGTGTGGTCAAATCAAGATGATAGGCAACAAGATGTGGTTGCTGATGGTGAAAGTATTTGGATTTATGAAAAAGATTTGAATCAAGTTAGTGTTTATAAGCAAAAGGAGACATTGCTTAAAACACCGGCTGTATTGATTAGCGACCCGAAGCAATTTAAAGATAATTTTGTTATTGATCAAGAAAGAGAGGGGAAGGATGGGGTATGGTATAGTCTTTCTCCAGTTGAAAAGGATAGCTATTATGATTATATTGAGGTTTATGTTAGTGATTCGTTGCTCAAACAATTGATTGTTTCAAATCGATTGAATGACTCAATAACTCGTATTGAATTTTATTATTCTGAAAATAGTGTTAACGCTCCTATCGATGATGCAGTATTTGATTTTGATATGCCAGAGGGTGCGGATTTGCTGTACTAAGTTTACTCTAAGGTAGCTATATTAATGTCCCAAGGTAAATCTTTATTTGATGATTTTTTAGATGATTCTTCACAAGGTTCACAAGGAATGCCAAGTCTTGCTGAGCGAATGCGTCCTAAAGGGATTGAATCAGTTTTTGGTCAGGAGCATTTGCTAGAAAAGGATAAACCTTTGTATCAAGCTATCGTTGGTAGAGTTCCGCATTCCATGATTTTATGGGGTCCTCCAGGTTGCGGAAAAACAACCATTGCTAAATTACTTGCACAACATAAAGAGACGTTGTTTTTACAGCTTTCTGCCGTGCTAGATAATGTGCAAAGGGTTCGTGAGGCTATTGATAAAGCTAAGAAAAATCAGTCTAAGCAAAGCATTTTATTTGTTGATGAAGTGCATCGTTTTAATAAATCACAACAAGATGCTTTTCTTCCTCATATTGAGGATGGCACAGTTATTTTTATTGGTGCAACCACAGAAAATCCTTCTTTTGAAATCAATCGTGCGTTGTTGTCTCGTTGTCAAACCTATACACTTAAACCCTTAGATGATGATGCTCTACAGCAGGCTCTTGAGCAGGGAAAGAAATATTTAGAGCAGGAAAATAAATTGCTTATCACTCTTACAGAGGCAGCAAGAAAGTTATTAATAGCTGGTTGTCATCATGATGCACGACGTTTGCTCAATGTTTTGGAAATCAGCTTTCAAATGAGAGATATTGCTAATGCAGAGAAAGTGATCATTGATGTTACACATGTGCAACAAGCTCTAGGCGATAAAGTTGCCCAATTTGATAAGGGTGGGGATGTGTGGTATGACCAAATATCCGCATTGCATAAATCGGTGCGTGGTTCTTCACCTGATGGGGCTTTGTATTGGTATTGTAGAATGTTGGCAGGTGGTTGTGATCCACTTTATATTGCTAGGCGGTTATTGGCGATTGCCTCAGAAGATGTTGGTAATGCCGATCCCAGAGCGTTGCCTTTAGCATTATCAGCATGGCAAACCTATGAACGCCTTGGTGCAGCTGAGGGGGAACGAGCCATTGCACATGCGTGTGTTTATTTGGCTTGTGCCCCGAAAAGCAATGCCATTGATGTGGCCTTTAAAGAGGCAAAAAGATGCGTGCAGGAAAATGAAGATTATGAGGTCCCTCTGCATTTGAGAAATGCACCAACTCAGCTGATGAAAAATTTACATTTTGGTGAGGATTATCGCTATGCACATAATGAACCTGATGCTTATGCTAGTGGCGAAAGTTATTTTCCTGAACCATTAAAAGATAAGGTTTTTTACCAACCGCATGATCGAGGTTTAGAATTAAAAATTAAAGAGAAATTGGCTCGTTTAAAAGCCCTAGATGAGCAGAGTGAACGAAAGCGCTGGTAAAAGGTAAAAATAGCATTAATTTTATTTTCTATGGAAGATAGGGGATGGAGTGAGAAATGTTAAGATACATTTCCCACAGCCATGCACCAGCAAGTAAAAATGGTGCATAAGGTATGGCAAGCTTTAGATCAATAGTTTTGTGTTTAATAAATAAAATGAGCGCATAGGATAGCCCTAAACTTGAACTAATAAGTATTGCTGAGGGTAATTCATACCAGCCTATCCATACAGCAATTCCTGCAAGTAATTTAAAATCTCCTTGCCCGATTCCATCACGTTTACGAAGCCATTTGTAAAGGGCATTAATGATGAAAAAACTGGTGTAGCCGATGCATGCACTGATAATGGCTATTTCAGTTTTTCCTAGTACAACAGAGAAGAGTAATCCAGTCCATAGAAGTGAGTAGTTTAAGCTATCTGGCAGTAATAGGTAGCGATAATCTAGCACTATCAATGATAGGGCTATCCATACAAATACACACCACCATAAACCATAGATGGGATGATTAATAATTATGGCAGTCATGACACTCAAGCATACACAAGAAAGCTCAATGAGGAAATAAGTCATGGGTATTTTATGCTTACAAAAGTGACATTTGCCGTTAAGTATTAGGTAACTAAATAAGGGAATGTTTTGCCACCATGATAGGGTGTTTTTACAGTGTGGACATAATGATCGTGGGGTATATAGGTTAAGTGTGGGAGTTTGCTTATCGGTAGGCTGCTCTATCCACTCTAACATGATGGGTAGGCGATGACACATCATAGTGATAAAACTCCCAAAAATTGCTCCAAGTATAGCAATGTTGATGTACCAAAAAATAGGTTGTTGGTAGTAGATTTGATAAGCAATAAAATATAATTCTGTGAACATAAAATTTAACAGATTATTGTGCAGGGTAAATCATGTTTTTTGCTACGTCCATTAATCTTGTATAACAAGAGAGGGGCTGATAGGTATTTTCTTGTGTTGGTAAATTAAGTAATGTTAGACATTTAATTGCTTGTTGATAATGATAATCACGTTGTGTATAAGATTGTTCAATCCCAATTAAACTAGGATATGTGAGTTTATTTGCTTTTTCATCACTTCCTACTTTTTTTCCAATTAACTCTTGATTGCCAATGATATCAAGTATGTCGTCTTGAATTTGAAAGGCAATACCAATATGATGAGCAAATTTACGTAGTGCGACCACTAATTTTTTATTTTCCGAAACAATCAGTACCATCTCAATACAGCTACTAAATAATTTTCCTGTTTTTAAGCGATGTATTTCTCGTACATCATCAAGGCTGGGTTGCATAGATGGAGCATTTGTCCAGCACATATCTAATGCTTGCCCTTGTGCCATTCCCATTGCACCGATTGCTTGAGATAATTCTGAGCAGAGTTTTACAATAATGTCTGATTTTAATTCAAGATTGCATAGCCATTCAAAAGCTAATACTTGTAGGGCATCTCCTGCAAGAATGGCGGTAGCTTCATCATATTTTTTATGGCAGGAAGGTTTGCCACGCCTTAAGTCATCATCATCCATAGCAGGTAAGTCATCATGGATAAGTGAATACACATGTACAATTTCTATTACGATAGCTAATTTATCAGCAATATGAGGTGAAATTTTCAATAAATCTGCAGTGGCATAAATTAAGCAAGGACGTAGTCTTTTACCCGGAGAAAGTGCTGAGTAACGCATAGCATTAAATAATTGTGATTGGTTTTGATGCTTTGGTAGAGCCTTATCTAGGTTAGTGAATACACGTTGTTGGCATTGTTTTTGCCAATCTGCAAAAGGCAGGCTAGAGTCAGTGATAGACATGATTTGTAATGAGGATAATGAAAATTTTAAAGAGGCGTTGAATTATAATTATAAATAGTTTGAGAGATACACTCTTATATTGAAGACCTTTCATTAAAAAATTCAAGTTTATCAAACTTCAAAAAAACGATTGTATTCATGGTTGGAAAATTCATTTAGGATGAGACTGTAGTTACATTTTTCTTTCTATGTTTGTTCTCGTTTTGTGTAATGCTGTATGCTAAATTTTTTAATGCGATGATACTTAATAGTATCGACTATTTTACTTGACTACTTTTTAATTACGAGCATGACACATACATTAATTGATGGAAAAAAAACAGCAGAAGAACTACTAATTGAAATTGAAAATAAGGTGGATCGCCTTAAACAGCAAAATATTACTCCGGGTTTGTCTGTGGTTTTGGTGGGAAATGATAAAGCTAGTGAAACTTATGTACGTAGTAAGGTAGAGATGAGCAAACGTCTTGGCATTCATTCTGTGCACAGAGAAATGTCTGCTGATGTGTCAGAGGAGGAGTTGTTGCAAGAAATAGATAATCTTAATAAGGACGGTGCCATACATGGAATTTTGGTGCAACTCCCATTACCTAGCCATATTAATACTGAGAAAGTACTTAATGCAATTGATTATAAAAAAGATGTGGATGGTTTTCATACCCTTAATGCCGGAGCATTATCGAAAGGCTTGGAAGCAACGATACCTTGTACCCCTCTAGGGTGCATTATTTTATTAAAACGATACATAGGTGATTTGTCTGGAAAACATGCTGTGGTTATTGGGCGTTCAAATATCGTTGGTAAGCCAGTAGGACAGCTATTGTTAAAAAATAATTGTACGGTAACATATGCCCATTCAAGAACTAAGGATTTGCCAGCAGTTTGTCGTCAGGCAGATATTATTGTGGCAGCAATTGGTAAGCCAGAGTTTGTTAATGCTGAGTTTGTTAAGGATGGGGCTATTGTCATTGATGTTGGTATTAATGCTGTTGAGAATACGGATAACTCGCAATCAGGAAAAGGAAACTAGTGGGGGATGTGGCATTTAATGAGGTGTGTAATAAAACTTCTGCTATTACCCCAGTTCCTGGAGGTGTGGGTCCGATGACGATTGCTTGTTTGATGTATAACTGCTTATATTGTGCTTGCTTGATTAATGGTGTTGAGTTTGATATGGCAGATAATCTTAGAGCATAAAAGCTCAATTATTCCTGTAGTCAAAGATCTTAAGTTTTTACTGGTGAAGTGGTTTTCTATTTGATAAGTTTTTCTGTGTATTATTGTGTCTCCAAGTCTTAGAAAAAAATTAAGTAGCTTAAGTGAGCGCTTTAGGCAACTCACTGCATTATTGATGGATGAAAGCGTAATCAATAATGTTGATAAGCTGAGAGAGTATTCAAAGGAGCATGCGGATTTGCGACCGCTTGCTGAGTTGGCAGATAGATATGAGGAACTAGAAAATGAGCTAGTTGAAATTGTTGAATTGCAAAAAGGTGATGATGCAGAAATGCGTCAAATGGCAATAGAGGAAGAAATAAATATTAAAAATCAATTTGAGAAAATTGAAAATGAGTTAAAGCAGTTACTTATTCCTCGAGATCCTCATGATGAAAGTAATATTTTCCTAGAAATTCGTGCTGGGACAGGTGGTAATGAAGCGGCTTTGTTTTCAGGAACGTTATATATGATGTATCAGCGTTATGCAGAATCTATGCGTTGGAAAATTGAGACATTACATATGAGTGAAGGCGAAGTAGGAGGGTTTAAGGAGATTATTTTGCGTATAGTTGGTAAGGGGGCTTATTCGTATTTGAAATTTGAATCGGGGGCACATCGGGTGCAGCGTGTTCCAGAAACAGAATCTCAAGGTCGTGTGCATACTTCGGCGTGTACGGTCGCAGTAATGCCGGAGGTTAATGCAGATGAAGAGGTTGATATTAACCCACAGGAATTACGAATTGATACCTTTCGTTCTTCTGGAGCTGGTGGTCAGCATGTGAATAAAACGGATTCTGCCATTCGTATTACGCATTTGCCAACGGGTGTTGTGGTTGAGTGTCAGGAGGGACGTTCACAACATCAAAATAAAGCTAAGGCATTAGCGATGTTGCATTCTCGTTTATTGGATGAAAGAATACGAAAACATAATGCAGAACAATCAGCACAGCGGAAAAGTTTGGTTGGTAGTGGTGATAGATCAGAAAGGATTCGTACCTATAACTTTCCACAAGGAAGAGTAACCGATCATCGTATTAATTTGACTGAATATAAACTGGATCAAATTTTAGGTGGAGAGCTTTCCATCGTAGTCAATCCATTACGCCATGAGCATCAGGCAGAGTTAATGGCACAGTTACAAGATGAGTAATCTATCCATTAAAGATTGTTTAATAGAAGATTATGATGAAGTGTTAAAGCTTAATAATGCTTCAACTCCAATGGTTAATGAAATCGGTCAACAAGAATTGCAAGAGTTATCAGAAATGGCTTGCTACTTTAAGGTTGCCGTAGATGAACAGAAATCTGTAGTTGGTACATTATTAGTTTTGCCTGCTCAACAGATGTATAAAAGTTTAAATTATCAATGGTTTAATGCTCGTTATACAAATTTTTATTATGTTGATCGTATTTTTGTTCGAGAAGATTATCTTAATCAAGGTATTGGTAGAAGTTTTTACCAAGACTTATTAAATAGTAGCCTTAAAGAGAGGGGTATAGCCTATTTATGCTGCGAGGTAAATATTGAGCCAATGAATCAACCATCATTGAGCTTTCATCATCAATTTGGATTTGCTGAGGTTGGTCAGAGAGAGAGTTCTGATAATAAGCGAGTGAGTATGTTATTGAAAACACTTTGATATGATGGTGAATATAGGAAAATTTATTGCATGTGTATGCGTATTTTTTCTGCTTGTTTCTTGTGGGCTGAAAACTCCTTTAAAAATAGATCCTACGAAAGCATCATCAGAGTTTAATTCATCTTAGAATGAGGTTTATGTTACCAAATTTAGCCAATATCACGCCACAATTATCCTATCAATATCAGCAGGATAATTGTGCTGTTTTATATTTTGAGCAAACACAATTAAAACAACTTGCGCAGCAGTATGGTACGCCATTATTTGTCTATTCAACACAGCATATTGCTGATAGTTTGTCAATTTATAATCAGGGACTCGCCAATCATAAACATGGCATTTATTATTCAGTCAAAGTCAACTCAAATATTCATATATTGAGTTTATTGCATAGTTTGGGTGCAAAATTTGATGTGGTTTCAAAAGGTGAATTACAGCGTGTGATGTATGTAGGTGTGGCAGCAAAAAATTGTGTATTTGCTGGTGTTGGTAAAACACAGGATGAATTGCTTTTTGCGATACAAAATGATATTGGATGTATTAATGTTGAGTCTGCTTCAGAATTATATAGAATTAGTGAACTTGCACAGTCTATCAATAAGATTGCCCCAATTAGCTTACGAATTAATCCTAACATTGATCCAAAAACGCACCCCTATATTTCAACGGGTTTGCAGGAAAACAAATTTGGCATATTAACCAAAGAAGCCTATGAGCTTTATCAATGGGCACATGGGCAGCCTAATTTAGAGATTAAAGGCATCAGTTGCCATATTGGTTCACAGCTATTGGATTTATCACCATTATTACAAGCAGCTGAAAGGGTTGTTGAGTTTGCACAGTCTTTACAAGAAATTGGTATTGAAATAGAACATGTTGACTTTGGTGGTGGAATTGGAATTAGTTACCAGCAAGATGAAAGTGAGAAAATTGCTCAATTAGATTGGCAGAATTATTTTTCTAATCTTACTAGAATTGTGCCTAAAGATATTGCTATTCATATAGAACCAGGGAGATCCATTGTTGGTAATGGTGGGGTATTATTGACACAAGTGCAGTATCTTAAAAAACAAGGTGAGTTAGATTTTGCTATTGTAGATGCGGCTATGAACGACTTGATTCGTCCAGCATTGTATCAGGCAGATCATCAAGTTGTTGAATTGCAGCAACATGTAAATGATTCTGTAGCAAGTAAAAAATTTACTGTTGTTGGTCCGGTATGTGAAACCAGTGATTTTCTTGCACGAGATAAGGAGCTTAAAATTCGTGAGGGTGATTATCTTGCTATGCTTTCAGCTGGAGCTTATAGTTTTTGTATGAGTTCAAATTACAATAGTCGCTTACGGGCAGCAGAAGTACTAATAAGTGGAGAGAAAAATACACTGATTAGGAAACGTGAAACATTTGAAAACATGATTGCAAATGAAAGAATTACTTGAGATTCTAGTAGCAAAATATCGTGTTAATATAGTGTGGTGATTTTGCAGTAAAATTAACTAGAGACTTTTTTTAATAGTTTATTGTCAATTTACAATGGAATATTTCAATAGCATATTGCATCAGTTAGGGGAAATTATTAATTTAGAGAGCCAATATATCGGTCGGTTAGGAGTTATTTCTTTATCGTTGATTACTTTAATGGGAGCGCTTTTTTTATTGGAATTGTTTTTTTATCTTAGAAAACGGCCTAGAGGATTATCTAATATTATTCTTATTATTGGCATTCTTGGGACATTTTTTAGCCTTTATATAACGCTTAGCGATCCTCATCAAACCAAACCTATATCTAATCAGGTTCTTGATGCCGCACTTATTGGTATATGTGGTGGCTTGCTAGCAATTATTTTATCTGTCTTTGAATCTTTGTACTATTCTAGAGTTGATGAGCAAAGAAGTGTTGAACGCTCGGTTAAAGACTTGATTCGTTTGATGAAAGACAAGTCATTGAATCAGCCTGCAGATTTACATAAATTAATTTCTCAACCAAAATCATCAGAAGGGAGTGCAAGCACAATTGGTAAACAGGAATTGCAACATATTAGTCAGCAAATATATGATTTAACTCATCATTTAAAACAAGAACTTAGTGAAAGTAGAGTACAGTCTGATGAAAATATAGAGAAACTTATTAGCCATCTTAAGAAATTATCATTAGAGGAAAATGCTCATCAAAGTACGGTATTGGGTCCTAAAATTGTTGCCAAAACATCGCTGAATTCTTATGCCCCATCAAGCAATGATGCTTCTCGTTAGTAGTTATATTCCTTTAGGGGTTTTTTATGCGTAAACTTCTTTGGGTATTCTTATTAGGAGCAATCATTTTTTGTTTTAGCATATGGTTTGCTATGACAGAAAAAGTGAATTCTCCATCAAAGAATATTCAACAAGTAAAAATTGACAAAAAGCCTAAAAAGGAAACACAAGTTCTTAGTAAACAATCTATAGTAAAAAATCAGATTTATAATCAGCTAAGCAGGGCTTTGCCTCAAAAAAAATTAGAAAAGTTTTTGGCAACTTTATCTCAAGAAGGTATGCTAATTATTCCATCGAAGACTTCCGTAAATGGAAAGCTATCAAAGGATTTTAAACACTCTGTTTCAAAGCTTCTTCCAGAATATTTTAAAATATTAAGCCAGCCTCATTTTAGTAGATATATAGATAAAATAATTATTGAAGCACATACATCAAGTAAATGGAAAAATAGTCATAATAAAGAGGATAGTTTTCAGAAAAATAAAGTGTTATCCAATCAGCAAGCTCGTGCCGTTGAAAATTATCTGTATGATTTGATGGAATTAAATTATTTACATCAATGGATGGCAGTGAAATTAGCTACAGTAGGGCGTTCTTCTGAAGATTTGGTATATATCAATGGTCAAGAAAACCCTGAATTATCCAAACGCATTCAGGTACGAGTTTTATTTAAGTAAGCAATCTTTTGACTGTCTTCTCTTCTGACAAAAATTATAGTAAACATCGCTTTTTTGTTGATCAAACGTTGTCAGTTAGTCAATGCATAGAGGTAGATGAGAAGTTGAGCCATTATATTATAAATGTGCTACGATTAAAAACTGGCTATCGGGTTATTTTATTCAATAATTCAGATAGTGAGTTTATAGCTGAGGTGGTGGTATTTGGAAAGAAAAAGGTTAGGTTATGTATTGAGCAAGATTTACCAGCAAAGTATAGAGAATCGAGCCTATCGCTTTTTTTATGTATGAGTTTGATTCGTCCAGATCGCTTCGATTGGGCAGTACAAAAATCAACTGAGCTTGGCGTACATGGGATTTATCCCATTATTTCAAAATATACGCAGATAAAAACTCGCACTGAAAAGTTACAAAAGCGTGTTGAACATTGGCAAGCGATTAGCATTTCAGCATGCGAGCAAAGTGGTAGAATTAATGTTCCAAATATTTTTCCAACAAGTTCTTTGCTAGAGTTTTTAGAAAAAGAGAGTCAAAACCATATCATTGCTTTATGTCCATCATTTGAAAAGGGTTTATTGCACAGTGAACTTTCATTGCTGAGCAATTATCAAGAAAATAGTAGTAAGCGTAAAATTATTTGTTTAATTGGTCCAGAGGGAGGATGGGCTGATGAAGAAATTGAATTATTTAAACAGTATAAGGTATTCTTATTATCCCTAGGAAATCGTGTTTTGCGTAGTGAGACGGCTGCACTAGCAAGTATTACGTTGATGCAATCATTTATTGGAGACTTAAAATAGCTATTGTGTTATGTCAACTAAATAAAATGCAGTGGCAAACTCCTATTTGTTTGCTTTCTGGACATACTGGTTTTGCTGAGGAATTAGGAAATATTCCATTTTTCCCTGCTACATCTATAGGGGCAATTGTATTAAAAGCCACCACATTAGAACCTAGAGAAGGGCATCCTGCTGAGCGAGTTTGTGAGACACCTCTTGGTTTAATGAACGCCGTCGGTTTAGAAAATCCAGGGGTAGAGGCTGTGATCGAAAATAAACTTGCTTCTTTACCTAATTTATCTATCTCCAAACAAAATCCAGACATTCAATGGATTGTTAACGTGGCAGGTTTTACTGTGCATGAGTATGCCATGGTAATTGAGAGAATAGAAAAATCACCTTATCAAAGTTATGTCAGTGCCTATGAAATTAATATATCTTGTCCTAATGTGAAAAAAGGTGGTGCTGTTTTTGGTCATGATGAAGTGTTGGCAGCAGAAGTTATCAGTGAATGTAGAAAAAAAACCACTAAGCCATTAATTATTAAACTCTCTCCCAATCAGACTGATATTGCTAACATGGCTGAAGTGTGTATTAATAATGGTGCAGATATTCTTTCAGCAATTAATACTGTGGCAGCCATGCATATTGACACTCATCGTCAAAAAACCTATCTATCTGCTGGTAGGGGAGGGTTATCTGGAAGGGCAGTTTTACCAATTGCTTTGCTTAATGTATATTTAATCTGGCAGGTGGCCAATTCTTATAATATTCCCATAATTGGACAAGGTGGAATTAGTAATGGTGATGATGCTATTTCAATGTTATTGGCAGGTGCTTCAGCAATAGGAATAGGTTCGGCACTTGCTAGGGATATTCGTGTGAGTAAAAAAATCATCAAATCTATAGAGAAATACTGCCAAACCCATGGTTTTTCACACTATAGTGAGATAACTGGAAAACTTTCATTATAGTTAACGTTAGCGAGACTTAAGTGAAGATTATTCGAGGGCTTTGTAACATTGGTGAGCATCATTATGGTGCAGCGATCACTATTGGTAAATTTGATGGTGTACATCGTGGGCATCAACAACTATTTAAACAGATGGTCTCTTATGCACAAGTCCAGAAAGTTCCTAGCATGGTAATTATTTTTGAGCCATCACCTAATGATTTTTTTAATTCTAATTTCCAAAAGGAGAAACGTATATCGCCATTTCGTGAGAAATGTTTTTATATTGCTCAGGAAAAAATTGATTATGTGTTAATTTTGTCTTTTAATCAGGATTTCTCTCGTTTGAGTGCTACAGATTTTATCGAGCAAATTTTGATAGAAGGTTTGCGTATTCGGAAGCTATGGATTGGTGATGACTTTAGGTTTGGTTTTCAGCGAAAAGGTGATTATGAACTATTGCAAAGTTATGCAGAGAAAGGGGCATTTTTGTTATCAAATATTGAGTCGTATTTTATCAATCAAGTTCGTGTTTCCAGTTCAGCTATTCGCAAAAAAATTGCTAATAAGCAGTTTCAACAGGTAGAAGAGTTATTAGGACATCCTCTATCTATAAGTGGTTATATTGTTAAAGGTAAGCAATTAGGTCATACGATTGGTTATCCTACGGCAAATCTTGGCATGACCGAGCGACATCAAGCAACGCTTTTATTGTTAGACTATGGTGTATATTGGGTACGAGTAAAACTTTATGATTCTAGGCGAGAGAATTATCAAGTTTATGTAGGGGTGGCAAATTTTGGAGTTAAGCCGACAATAGACAATCAACTAATACATTCTTTTGAAACCCATTGTTTGGATTTAAATGAAGCAATATATAGTAGGTTTGTTCGTATTGAGATAGTAAAATTTATACGTGCTGAGAAAAAATTTTCTTCGCTAGGAAAATTAACTGAGCAAATTGAAAAAGATGTATCTGAAGTGAAAAATCAAATCAGTTCTTCCAAGAAGGAGAGTTAACCTCCTTCTTGGAATATTTAGCTATTAAGAAGCTTAGAATTGTTCTTCTTCAGTTGAGCCAGTTAAAGCAGTTACCGATGAGCTACCACCTTGAATAACAGTGGTGAGGTCATCAAAATATCCTGTGCCAACTTCTTGCTGATGAGCAACAAAGGTATATCCTTTCTCACTATCTCTGAACTCAGGTTGCTGAACCATTTCAACATAATGTTTCATACCTTCACCACGGCTGTAGTTATAGGCAAGATTAAACATGTTATGCCACATATTATGAATACCTGCTAGGGTAATAAACTGATATTTATAACCCATTGCCGAGAGTTCGTCTTGGAATTTAGCAATAACTTTATCATCTAAGTTTTTCTTCCAGTTGAAAGAAGGTGAACAATTATAAGACAAGAGTTGATCAGGATATTCTGCATGAATCGCCTCGGCAAATCTTCTTGCTTCATCAAGATCTGGTGTGGCAGTTTCACACCAAATTAAATCGGCATAAGGAGCATACGCTAGTCCTCTTGCAATAGCTTGATCGAGTCCACTTTTAGTACGGTAAAATCCTTCTTTCGTGCGTTCGCCAGTAATGAATTTTGCATCGTATTCATCACAGTCTGAGGTGATTAAATCAGCAGCATTTGCATCAGTACGTGCTAATACAATGGTTTCTGTGCCACATACATCAGCAGCCAAGCGAGCAGAGATGAGTTTTTGTACAGCTTCACTTGTTGGTACAAGCACTTTTCCACCCATGTGTCCACATTTTTTAACGGATGCTAATTGGTCTTCAAAGTGTACACCAGCAGCACCAGCTTTAATCATTGCTCTCATGAGTTCATAGGCGTTAAGTACGCCACCAAAACCGGCTTCTGCATCAGCAACAATAGGTAGAAAATAATCAATGTAGTCTGCTGAATCAGTAGGTACATCTTTTTGCCACTGTATTTGATCGGCACGAGTGAAAGCATTGTTAATGCGTTCAATGACTTTTGGTACGGAATCTACAGGGTAGAGAGATTGATCCGGGTACATTGATGAGGCTGAATTGTTATCAGCGGCAACTTGCCAGCCAGATAGGTAAATCGCTTCAATGCCAGCTTTAGCTTGTTGAACAGCTTGTCCACCTGTTAATGTTCCAAGTGAATTGACATAACCTTTTTTTGCATCACCATTAATTAGTTGCCAAAGTTTTTTAGCACCTTTTTCGGCAAAAGTGTTGGCTTGTTGCAAAGAACCTCTTAAACGCACAACGTCAGCCGCACTATAGGTTCTTTTAATATTTTTCCAACGAGGGTTAGTTGCCCAGTCTTTTTCTAAGGCATCAATTTGTTGTTGTTTTGTTAATGTACTCATTTGTTTATACTAATGAAAATAAAGTTCAAAATATATGGCTCATAGGTAATAGATATTCTCGCTATCTCTACTAAAGAATAAATGTATGTAATTATCTCGTTATATTTTTCTCATTTCATACTTAGCAGAGATAGTTTCTTACTTAACACGTGTTTAAGCAAATTTCTACTACCTAGTTACTCACATCAAATCAGGAACACTGTTAGGTATTTTTGTAAAAACACAATTCAGCAGTCTATTTTCACCTTGTACCCCAATGGATTTAAAATCACGGGTGCTACCAAACCTTTTAGAATAAGAAGAATTGGCAAGCTTTATAAGCCCCAATCAACAAAAAAACAATTTAAATTCTATGTTGAATGAGCCACTTACATAAAGATGTTTGTTAAGTGCAACTTTTTTGGAGTTGCTTAGTCAATTATATAGTGGGTTTCAGCAAATATACTACTAAAAATTAGACAAACTTCAATAAATTATCTTGAGATGTTAAAATTAGTGGTTTCTTTTGCACTTTTTGGTAGTTTCTGTGGATGTTTTTGCTCAAAAATCATTGAGAGCAATTTTCCCTTGTGCAAAGTTTTACTATATTTATTCCTAGTTTACATTTAAATTTAATGAGCACTCAGTTAATTTCCTCTATTCGTGTCGGAATCGCTGGTGTTGGCACTGTGGGTACTTCAGTAGTCAATATCTTACGTGATAAATTTTCAACATTTGAACAACAGTTTGGTGTGCAAATTGCCATTTCTCGTGTAGTAGTTAGGAATATTGATGCCGTGCGTAATTGCGATTTAACGGATGTTGTAGTAGGGGCGGAATTGATGGAGTTGAGTACGGCAGAAGATGTTGATGTAGTGATTGAACTAATTGGAGGCGTTGAGGAAAGTTTGGCTTTAGTGAGAGAAAGTCTGCGTAATGGTAAAGCAGTGGTCACGGCCAATAAAGCCTTATTAGCATTACATGGAGATGAGTTATTTTCTCTATCAAAGGAGAAAGGTGTGCCACTTTTGTTTGAAGCAGCTGTGGGTGGTGGTATTCCAATTATTAAGGTAATGCGTGAAAGCTTAGCTGGTAATACCATCCATTGTGTGGCAGGTATTATCAATGGTACTTGTAATTATTTGTTGACCCGCATGGCAAATGAAGGGGCAAAATATCAAGAGGTGCTTGCTGATGCACAAAAGCTTGGTTATGCAGAGGCAGACCCCACATTTGATGTAGAAGGTATTGATGCAGCACATAAGCTTGCCTTATTAACTCGTTTAGCTTTTCAACAATCCATAGATTTTTCTAAAATCACCCATTTTGGGCTTGCTGATATTATTACAGATGACTTTAGTATTGTAAAAAAAATGGGTTATGTCATTAAGCCTATGAGCATTGCTAAACAAAGTAGTAAAGGTATTGAAATTTATGTTTTCCCTGCTTTAGTTTCACAAGCAACCTTATTATCGCATGTGAATGATGTGACTAATGTTGTACAGGTATTTGCAGATCGGCTATCGAGCATCAATTGTGTTGGGCCTGGTGCAGGAGGTGATGCAACGGCTTCTGCCGTGGTGGCAGATTTGGTTGAGATTGTGCATGCGATACATAATGATAGTTTATCATCCGTGTATACACCACAGTTAGATGAAAGAAAACAACAAGCACAGATGGTTGATTTTGAAGAGACCGAGCATGCCTATTATTTGCGTTTTCAAATGGAAGATAAGCCTGGAATGATGAAGCAGTGTGCATCAATTTTAGAGCGTTTTGATATTAGTATTGAGGTACTTAATCAAAATGAGCCAAAAGATGGAGAAAATACGGTCTCAGTTGCATTGATTACTAATAACGTACGTGAGAGAATATTGCAACAAGCCTTTCATGAAATAAAGAAATTGTCAGGTTGTTGCTCGGAAAATTCAAGTTTAATTCGTGTGTTTCAGATATAAAATACAGATATGAAAAATTATTTCGGCTTAATTGAGCATTATAGAGAGTATTTACCTATTGGTAAAAAAGACAAAATTATTTCACTTGGTGAAGGTGATACGCCTCTTATTCCTTTACCTAAATTTGCAGAAAAATATATGCCAGGGGTATCGCTATGGGTGAAATATGAGGGTTTAAACCCTACTGGATCATTTAAAGATAGAGGCATGAGCATGGCGATTACAGCGGCTTATAATGAAGGGTCTAAATCAGTCATTTGTGCTTCAACGGGAAATACTTCGGCAGCAGCGTCAGCCTATTCAACTCGTGCAAATATGGATTGTTTTGTATTGATTCCGCAAGGAAAAATTGCTATGGGTAAATTGGCACAGGCAATGATGTATGGTGCTACAATTATTCAAATTTCAGGAAATTTTGATGAGGCAATGGAAATAGTCAAGCATATTGGTGAAGAGATGCCGGTAAGTATTGTTAACTCAATTAATCCTTATCGTTTGCAAGGACAAAAAACTGCTTCGTTTGAAATAGTTGATGTGTTATCAGAATCTCCAGATTTTCATTATTTGCCGGTAGGAAATGCGGGTAACATCAGTGCTTATTGGATGGGGTATAAAGAATATTATGAAAATCAGAATATGAGCAATTTGCCTCGTATGATAGGATATCAAGCTGAGGGGGCTGCTCCATTAGTGCGTGGTGAGAGAGTTGAGCATCCAGAAACTGTTGCCACGGCTATTCGTATTGGTAATCCACAAAGTTGGCAATTAGCAATGGAAGCTATTGAGCAGTCAAAAGGACGCATTGATATGCTATCTGATGAGCAAATATTGCAAGCACAGTATAACCTAGCAAGTGAAGAGGGTGTGTTTTGTGAGCCGGCTTCTGCTGCCTCTATTGGTGGGGCAGTGATTGATTACCATAAAGGGTTGATTCCACAAGGTAGTAGAGTTGTTTGTACGTTGACAGGGAATGGGTTAAAAGATTCAGATATTGCTATTGAGTCAAGCAAGAAAAAGGTACAGATGATCAACGTTTCTGCTAAATATGAAGAGGTTAAAAAAGCAATTGTCGGCTAAATGGGGGCTGAAAAACCAATATTTTTAATTGGTCCAACACATGTTGGTAAGACTTATTATGCACGTAAACTTAGTGCCCATTTTCAATGTAAATTGATTGATTTAGATAGCATCATTGAGGAAAATGCAGGTGTTGATATTTCAACTATTTTTGATTTTGAAGGTGAACAAGGTTTTCGTGATAGAGAGCATAAAGCCCTTTATAATCTTGATAAGAAATTATTAAGTATTGTTTCCACCGGTGCCGGGATTGTTTTGCGTGAGGACAATCAGGAACTGTTAAAACAAGGGCGAGCAATCTATCTTAGAGCACCGATAGAGCTATTACTTTCAAGGGTGCAAAAAAAAACGGATCGACCTTTATTTCAAGGCAAGAATCCCAAAGTCGTTTTGCAAGAGATGCATCGAATACGTTCGCCTTTGTATGAGAAATGTGCAGATTTTATTGTAGAAATCAATCAGAAAAATGAAGCTGAACGAACGCTTATTAAGATTATTTCAGATATTTCTTATTCGCATTAATTTTTTATAAAAACTTATGCGTAATTTACTATATTTCCTCTTCTTGTTAACTATAACTGTTATTGCACACAGTAAAAATATTTCAACAGGAACAATTAATGTTAATACGGCAACATTATATCAATTGACCTTATTGCCCGGTGTGGGAAAAGCCACAGCATACAAGCTTTTACAAGCTCGTAAGCATCGCAAATTTAGTAGTTATGTTGATTTGCAAACTCGAGTAGAAGTTTTTAATCGTTATTTAAAAAAGGCAGAAAATTTTATTAGCTTTAAGGGAGAGCATCAATATGATGACCCTAATAAGCGTTCTAAAAAGAAAAAAAAGCTGAATAATCAGAGTGTATTGGGTGAGTACACCATTAACAAATCTATTCCAATAAGGGATGCTAAAGAGATTGTTTTACTAACAGATGGAGAATTTTTTAATTATTTAGAGAAATCATTATTTAAAGCAAAGTCTGAAATTTGGCTATCTACATTTGTGTTTAAAATCACAAAAAATAAACACAATATGGCAAAAAAAATTATCGATATACTAGAAAAAGTAGCTAAGAAAGGTATAGAGGTTAGCGTACTATTAGAACAATCTGGATATCATAAAGATTTGTCTGATGAGAATAGACGTTTAGCAAGTTTTCTAAAAAAATCTGGAATACAATTTTATTTCGACTCAATGGATAATACCATGCATAGCAAGGTAGTTGTCATAGACAGAGAGATTGTATTTCTTGGTAGTCATAACATGACGGATTCCGCATTAAGGCGGAATCATGAGGCAAGTTTGATGATAAAATCTAAAACACTAGCGAGTGAATTAGTGGACTACATCAAAGCTATTACTTCAGAAAAAGATAGAAAAGATTAGAGAGATAGGTAAATTAGCATTTACTATCATTTTGTAGTTGTAGTAACATTTCAGCACATTGTTCTAGCTGTTTGATACAAATAAATTCATCAGCTTTATGTGCTTGTTCAATAGAACCTGGACCACATACGACAGTAGAACATCCCAAATCATGAAAGATGCCAGCTTCTGTTCCGTAGGAAACCACACTTGTGCGTTGTTTGCCAGTTAAATGAGAGAGATATTTTTTTGCCAATGATTTATTTACTGGTACTAAACCTTTAATTTCACTTACCATTTGTTTATCAATCTTAGCTTGTGGATAAACAGCTTGCATATTAGGTACTAATTGTTCATGGGCATATTGATCAATATGTTCATGAACAAAGTCAAAGTCTTGTTGTTGAATAGGGCGTATTTGCCAATCTACCGAGCAATATTCAGCGATAATATTATGTGCACTTCCACCTTGTATCTTGCCAATTTGCAACGTGGTGTAGGGTGGGGTGAATGGGCTATCTTTTGGGGCACTATTGATTAGACTATCACGTAAGTTGAGAAGTTTTTTTGCATAATTGATAGCATACTCAATTGCATTGACACCGATAGTAGGTAGGGAACTGTGCCCGGGTAAGCCAGTAAAGGTGGTGGTGTATTCACAACAACCTTTGTGTCCAATAACAATTTCCATTTCTGTTGGTTCACCAATTATCGCAATAGTTGGAATAATTCCAAGTTCCTTCATATGAGAACTTAATACTTCTGCTCCTAAACATCCTACTTCTTCATCATAGCTAAATGCCATATGGATAGGGTGTCGTCTTTTTATCCCTTTGAATAGCGGGAACATGGCTAGGCAAACTGCAACAAATCCTTTCATATCACAGCTTCCTCGTCCATATAAACGTCCTGATTTCTCTATCATCTCATAGGGATTAGTCTGCCATTGTTGATCGGCTACAGGAACCACATCTGTGTGTCCAGAAAGTAAAATTCCACCGCTGAGTGAACCATGTATATCCGGTAAGCTAATCAGTATATTAGCCTTTTTCTTGTCGTTATCATAGCTTAGATGAATATGTGCTTCAGTGTCTTGGTTGCTTTGTTCAATTACTCCCTTAATGTAATTAATAAGAGATAAATTGCTTAGGTGTGATTCACTATTAAAACTAATGAGTTTTTTGAGTATTTCTATGCTATGTCGTGTGAGAGTTTGTTTATCCATTGTTTATATTTGATGTTTTGTATAGGTATAATATAGGTATTAAGTTTTTATATAATAGATGATTCCTTTGAAAAATTATTCAGTTTGCGATGGTGCTGTTAGCAGTAGCCTTATACTTATCTATTTAATTTATAATAGGCTTAGCATTTTCAAATAGTTTTGATTCTTGCTCATTTCGCTCACTATTTTTGCAAGGGCATCAATCATTTTTACTATAACACATTATTTATTTTTTATGTCTTATTTAGTTCCCAGTATTGATCCTAATGGTCTTTTAGAATATTCGGTTGTTTATACCGATCGTGCGACAAATCATATGTCAAAATCCTTTCAACATACATTGAGGGGAATTTCCCAAATATTGAAAGAAGCCTATCATGCAGATACTGCTGTAGTTGTTCCGGGTAGTGGTACGTTTGCTATGGAGGCAGTCGCTCGTCAATTTGCAAGTGATCAGCAATGCTTGGTTATTCGTAATGGTTGGTTTAGTTTTCGTTGGACACAAATTCTTGAAATGGGTAAAATTACCGATCGTTGTACAGTCTAAAGGCGCGAACTGTTCAAGATGAATCACAATCCCCATTTATTCCAGCACCGATTGAAGAAGTGACGGCAGTCATTAAAAAAGAGCAACCACAAGTGGTATTTGCTCCACATGTTGAGACATCATGTGGGATGATTTTACCAGAGGATTATCTTAAACAGATTGCTAATGCAGTGCATGCGTATGGAGGCATTTTTGTATTGGATTGTATTGCCTCAGGGACTATTTGGATAAATATGAAAGAAGTGGGTGTTGATGTACTCATTAGTGCTCCACAAAAAGGATGGAGCGGACCGCCTTGTAGTGGTCTTGTGATGTTAAATGAACGAGCAGTTGAGGTGATGCAAAAAACTACCAGTAGCAGTTTTGCATGTGATTTGGCTAAATGGTATCAAATTATGCAGGCTTATGAAAATGGTGGGCATGCCTATCATGCTACCATGCCTACGGATGCACTAACCCAATTTTATAGCATCATGCAGGAAGTGAAAGCATATGGTTATGAAAAATGCCGTGTGGCACAACAACAGCTTGGCGAAGAGATTCGCCAGTTACTAGAAGATAGGGGAATTCCTAGTGTGGCTGGGGAAGGTTTTAAAGCACCAGGAGTGGTGGTTAGTTACACATCAGATGATAATTGGAATAGTGGCAAAAAATTTAGTGAATTAGGGCTACAGATTGCTGCAGGTGTACCGCTACAATGTGATGAGCCTGCTGATTTTAAAACCTTTAGAATAGGACTATTTGGTTTAGATAAACTCAAAGACGTAGAGGGTGCGGTGCAACGTTTTCAAAAAGTCTTGAATCAATTAGCATAAATTTTTCTTGGCAGCAAATGCCTAAAATACAGAAAAAGGCGGTTTCTAAACATAGTGCGGAGCAGCTTTTTTCTGTTGTCAATGATATTGAGCATTATCCTGAGTTCATTGAGTGGTGTCCTAAGGTAGACATCCTGAAGAAAACGGAATCTGTTATGCAAGCCTGTTTGCATTTGCAAAAAGGTCTGCTAAAATATAGCTTAACCACAGAAAATACATTAGTCTATCCTACCTCTATGCAGATGAGATTGCTTTCAGGACCATTTAAGCAGTTTGCTGGTCAGTGGCAGTTTATTGAGCAAGATAATCAGCGGTGTGAAATTGAATTTATATTAAATTATGAGTTTTCTAATCGTTTACTGGAGATGAGTGCAGGAAAGATTTTTTTCTCTATTGCCGATGAGATGGTGCAAAATTTTCTCAAGCGTGCTGATGATCTTTATGCATCATAATTCATCTAAACAAACGGCTACAAATATTATCACTATAGAAATCGCTTATGGGCATGCGATGATGCAATATATTGAACAAATAAGCGTGCCTTTAGGCACCACAGTTGGGCAGGCACTTGAGCAATCTAGTGAACTCAAGAAAAGATTTCCCAATATGCATATTGATCCTAAGCAAATTGGAATTTTTGGTAAGCATACGACGATGGATGCGGTTTTAGAACAAGATAATCGTATTGAAATTTATCGTCCTCTTAGCATTGACCCTAAAGAAGCTAGAAAGTTGCGTGCAGAGAAAATGAAAAAATAATCTTTTAAGCTTTCATCTCTTTTAAGCTTTCATCTATTAAGGTTAAGCCATCATGATGAGGATTGCAGGGAAGGAATGGCATCAATGAGTAGCTTGGTATACTTTTCTTGAGGTTGTTGCATAATTTGTTTGGCAGTACCTTGCTCAACAACTTGACCATCTTTAAGCACAAACACTCGATGGGCAATTAATGGAATGAGTGATAAATCATGAGTGATAAAAATTAAACTAAGATTCATTTTTTCTTGTAAATCCATTAATAATTTAAGAATTTGTGCACGCAGAGACACATCAAGTGCACTGGTTGGTTCATCACAAATAATCAGTTTTGGCTTTACAGATAAGGCACGAGCAATGGCAATGCGTTGTCTTTGTCCTCCAGAGAACTCATGAGGATAGCGATTCACATCTGAAGCTTCAAGCCCAACTTGAGTAAGAAGTTTTTCTGCTTGCTCTTGGCATTCTTCTTTAGTCTTTGCTATCCCCAGTGCCAGCATGCCTTCACTTAATGTTTGCAAAACAGATAGCCTTGGATTGAGCGAAGAATATGGATCTTGAAAGATAATTTGTATATGCTTGCGTAGAGGACGTAGTTCATGTTGTTTCAGTTGACTAATGGTATGGTTTTGATAGTTCACGGTTCCATCAACAATTGCACTATTATCTAATAAACGTAAGATGGCTCGTCCTAAAGTTGTTTTTCCTGAACCAGATTCTCCTACTATGGCAATGGTTTCTTTCTCATAGAGTGTTAAGCTTGTTGGTGTTAATGCCTCAGTATGTCCAACAATCCGCTTAAGCAGACCCTTGCGAATGGGATATTTTACGCTCAAGTTATTTACCGTTAAAAGTGTATTGGCTTCATCTTTACTTTCTCGACGGAATTGATTCATTCGTGGCAGTTGAGAAATCAGGCTTTGGCTATATGGATGTTCAGGTTTGTTAAAAAATTGCTCGCTGACTTGAGATTCGATCAGTTTTCCATCTTTCATTGTGATAACGTGATCGCTCATTTGTTTCACTATTCCCATATCATGGGTAATAAGTAAGATGGCTAAGTTGCGTTTTTCTTGTAATTCTTTTAATTGCTTGAGAATTTCAGCTTGTACAGAAACATCCAATGCAGTGGTTGGTTCATCAGCAATTAATAATTCAGGTTGACAAGCGAGGGCAATAGCGATCATTACCCGTTGTTTTTGTCCTCCTGATAGTTGATGAGGATACCAATTAATGCGCAAATGCGGATCGGGGAGTTTGACTTCTTCAAGTAGCTGGATAATTTTTTCTTTTAAACTTTTAAAGCGTAAGCCCTGATGACGGGTAATGGATTCACCAATTTGTCTACCAATGGTTAGCACAGGATTGAGAGACATATTTGGTTCTTGAAAAATAATACCAAGTTTATTGCCACGAACAGATTGTAATTGCTTTTCATTTAAACTTAGCAAATTGCTTCCATCAAAAGTAATCCTCCCCTGAGTAATGACAGCATTGTGCGGTAATAATTGCATGATGCTCATTGCTGTCATTGATTTTCCACTGCCAGATTCTCCCACTAAGGATAGAGTCTTGCCTCGTTCAAGTGAAAAGCTGATGTTATGAAGAATAGATTTATCTTGTATGTTTAAGCTAAGATTATCAACAGTTAGCAATGAATTATTCATAATAAATCGTTAATATTATTGTTGGCGAGGGTCAAAAACTTGCCGAACCCTATCGGCAAATAAATTTGCAACCAGTACTAAATTGAACATGAGAAAGAAAGTGGCAACAAGTGGCCACCAAATAACTGGTTCCTTAGATATTTCAAAACGAGCCGCATTAATCATATTTCCCCAGCTTGGCATGGTAGGATCGACACCAATGCCAATGTAGGATAATACAGCTTCAGCAAGAATTAATCCAGAGAAGTCTAGCACAACCACAATTAACACAATGTGAGTTTGGTTAGGGAGGATATGCTTTTTTAGTATCGTAAATGTTGGAATACCAAGTGCTCGTGAAGCATTCACATATTCTAAGTTTTTAATTTTAAGGGTTTCAGCTCTAAGTAAGCGACATAAACCTGTCCATGAGGTTAATCCTAAGATTAGGCATAGCAAAATAAGTCGGGAATCTGAACGAGTGATTTGATCAGCAAACCAGTTTGGATGTGCATCAATAAATCCTTGCAAAATCAAAACAGATGAAGCGATTAATAGCACACCGGGTATGGAGTTTAGCGTAGTATAGAGGTATTGAATTATATCATCAATAATTCCTCCAAAAAAACCAGCACTGATCCCACTAAGTAAAGCAAAGGGTAATAGTATCAAAGTCGTTAATGTTCCGATGAGCATGGCTGTACGTATGCCTTTAAGGGCATCATAAAATATATCATTGCCAATTTTATCTGTACCAAAAATATGAAAGTAATCACTCATTGATAGCAAAATGGCATTTGCACAGATGAGCAATAATATAGTTGTATAGGCATATTTTCGAGTTTGCCAATGCCAATTTCTTGTTGGTATATGCATACAGATTATTAGAAATAGTGAAACCATTATGCCAGCTAATAGCCCCCAAAGAAATGATTGTAAGGCATTGGATAAATTTTGTTCTTTAGAGCGTTTTACAGAGAGATTTTTTCGTGTAGTAATACCATCTTCAGTGACGGTCATTTTGCTATGCAGTTTTGTGGCAAAAGGGGCAGAATAGGTGAGTTCTTTTGTTTGATTAAGCTTGCCAACTAGCAAATCAAATACACTAACTACTTGGTTTGAGGTGTGTTGAGATTTGAAATGTAATGAATCTATGCTAGCAATTAAGGCATAAAAACAAAAAACTACTGCACATATTGTGGTGAGGGGTTTGGCAAAAATTAATTGCCATTTTTTTCTGGTTGGTGGGTTTTTTCTCGCTCCATTGATGAGTATACATAGTGTAACAATTACCAACCACCATGATGCATCTGAGAGTAAAATAACAGGCATGATTTTATGATTAACAGAAGCGAAAAATAATAGAAAAGAGAGAGTATACTACCTAAGATTATACTCGCTTTATTTATATATCCTGAATGCTGTATATGTGCCCAATGCTGAATATTTACCAGTAATTTTTTTCTCCATTTAGGTCTATTCATCCTCTTCTAGGAAATGGATACGAGTAAAATTACAAGCATATGAAAATAATTTTTTGCTATTTTCTATTTTTTTATATTGTTTTTTCATGCTACATACTCCACTTAATATTGTTACTTGTTGCCAACAAAGACGAATTGGGACATTACACATTAATGCTGATGATTTAGAAGATATTAAAGAGATTGCAAAGAGCTTTACTTGTGATTATCAATTTAGTGTGGAAAATTCACATTATATTTTGCAATTAACTTTTGAATGTGTCTTAACCTTGCGGTGTCAGTCATGTTGGGAGATATATGAAAAATCATTAACCACAAACAGTCGGTTAGTGTTAACGGATGATTCCAGCGAGCAGACACACAATGAATTATCTGCTTTAGGTTATGAAGTGGTAATTGTTGATGAGAGTCAATATATTAGGTTGATTGAGCTAATTAAAGAAGAAATTTTTTTACAAATTCCACATATTCCTCGCTGTGATTTACATCACCATAGCACACAAGGGGTTCAATGGGTGATTAGTGATCAAGGGATGCTAAACAAAGAAGAATCATTAGCATCTGAGAGCAATAATCAGGTTGCTGAGAGTCGTAAAAACCTGCCTTTTCAAGAGTTACTTAAGTCAATCAGATAAGAATTTTGTATAAAAAAACATGCTAAAATAAACAGAATACCCTAACCCCCCACCGAAAGCCACGAACTAGCCAATAACTCAGTGGATAAATACGCCCTTAATAAACTTACCCAAGCGGTGATGCTGACCGCCACGCTCACCACCGAAGCCGAACAAAAAGCCAAAAATTCTACCGAGCCCCAAACCCTAACCCAATGCACCGCTGCCCTTATTAAACACGCCCTAGAAACCGCCATCCCCACCGTCGAAGCCCAAACCCAAACCGTATCCTTTACCGATGCCGAAATCAAAGCCCTTAGACAACTCAACCTCAGTCAAAGAATGCAAGCCATTTACGACTTACCGCCTGAAAAAGCCGAAGGACTCACCCCAAAGACAATAAAACGCCTACAACTCTAAAACCAAGAACTCCACTCAGAAACCCTAACCCAACTCATTCACCAAGCCATTACCGACCTAAATATTGCCAAAACACACCCCAAAATTGATATTAACGTTCTAACAGACCTAATCCGTGCCAAAATTTTTGTCGAATCCAACAGTAGAATTTCTGCTATTTCTACCTCATACCACAAACAAATCAAACAATTCGTCCCCATCGCTCGTGGGATTTCCCAAATCACCCCTATTAACTTCAACAACTCCGACGCCAAACCCACCCTCGCTACAACCCCTTTGACCCCCAAATCGCTATCAAAAAAGGCATAGAAATTTTCCTTAATAAACTCAACTATTTCGGCGGAAATTTAGAACAAGCCATTGCTGGCTATAACTGGGGACAAGGCAACGTAAAAAAACTCATCGATCGCCACGGTAACAACTGGAAAGCCCACCTCCCCCTCGAAACCCAAAAATACCTCCAATCCTTCCATGCCAACACCAAAAGCCAAGGGCTACCATTTCTCCAACTCGCCCTACAAAAAAACACCCTTGATCTTATCTTAGACCCACAAACTATCGCAGAAATGAACATTCAAACTCTCATGATCGAAAGTAACGTTAAAGGAATAACATTCACCGAAAAAGAAAAAAACGCCGTGTATATCAATAACCTAGAAGTCATTAAAGGTCAGCAAATGGTAAAATCAAACGCTGGATGACTACCAGCGGAGTATTTACTAAACTCGATGGCGATGATGATAATATCACCGAAGTCACCTTTAACCTTGATAATGATGACCGAGCGGAACTCAAAGCCTTAGGCTACGTCGCCTCGAACTACCCCAGCAAAAAAGTAGAAACCGGCATACAAACGCCGAATAAAGGTAAATCATTGGTGGAATTTTACTACCCAATTTTCCCGGCACAAATACCGCCTGAAGACCGCCCCTCGGATGGGATGGAATACGACCCCGAAACAGGGTTAGTGTCACGACTTCGATGGTGGGATACTAAACAAGAAAAATGGATTAATCCAAGTACTGGAAAAGAGGTAAAAAGCTTTTTAAACAAAATAGAAAGAATCACTTAAAAAATACTTATAATAAAAAAGCTTCATTTCTAAATAAGGGAACAAAAAAAATTATTGAAACTTCAGAGGGATTATTTTTATATAAAACATATTACCCACTAAAGCCTTTATAAAAATCTTTAATGAATAATTTTTTGCAGTTTGTGTAATTTTCGTTCTATTTTCTGGACAAAATATTTCCGCGGAAAGTTCTAGTGAAGTGTTTTCCAGTATTGAAGAAAACATTAATATTTATAGTAATAATGGAAGCAATATTGAAGTACAAATTCATGAAGACAGAAAATCAAAACCTTTCCCAAACAAAGCGGTAGACGCTGGGGGGACGGCGGGATGCGGGGCGTTTACCCAAACCTCCGCGGAAAACTCAAACCAAAGCTCAAACCAAAATTTGGCGGAAAACTCCGCTAAAAATTCTACCAAAAAATCGCCATTGCCTCCCTCATTGATGTGCGTGATTGATGATATGAAGACGCCATCAATGGACGCCTCTACGGTTGTTGGTGTGTGTGATTAATGATCTGTAGAGACGCGATTTATCGCCTCTGTTTGTTGCGTTGTTGCCACGTCTATTTATCATAGATTTGGATGTTTTTGTATAGTGGTTGATAATATGCAGACGCCATAAATGGATGTCCCTAGGGTTATTGATAAGTAGAGAGGCGATTTATTGCCTGATGATGAATTATTTTGTAAACCATTTTTTTGCTTGTTGGTGTGGTGCCCATCCGGATAAGGCACGCATACGCATGGCATAGTAGTTTTGAATAATGGGGTAAATGAGAAGAATGCTAATAATTTGTTTGTACCATCTAATGCCAAGATAGGAGGGATGTTTGCTCCACCAGTGATTATTGACACCAAAATGATTGGTTTTGAGTAGTAGGTGGGTGATGAGTTTCCAATTTTCAATTATGTAGCGTGTTTTAGTCATATTGAGCAAAGGGATTAGAGTAGCTTTTGGTAGAATTTGATGGCGTAGTTATCGGTCATGCCCGCAATATAATCACAAATAATACGATGGCTATGTTTTTCATCTTTTTTTATTTTTTGATAGGTTGAGGATGGCAGGAGTTTTTCAGGGTCATTGAGTAGCACCTCAAAAAGTTTGAGAATAATTTGTTGTCCTTTGTATTCAAGCATCTTCACTTCTTGCGTTTTGATAACATATCTAAAGACAAAGTCTTTAAGCACAGCTAGGTTGTTTTCGGCTTCTTCAGACATGATTGCTTGTAAGTCTAGTAAGGGGGTTTGAAAAGTGTGTTGTGATTGAATGGATATGTTTTGAATAAAGTAAGAAACGATTTTGCTAATGATTAACTTTCTTTCTTGATTAGAGGGTGAAAAAAGTTTTTGGTTGAAATCATCAGGCTTGAAAATTGAGAAGAATTTAGTGCCGATAAGTTTGGGAATCACTTCTTCTTGCCATTGCCTTTCGGTAACTAAATTGAAGGAGAGAGCATCTTCAAGATCATGCACACCATAGGCAATATCATCGGCTAGTTCCATGATGGAAGTATCAAAGGATTTGTATTTGGATTTATTTTTAGTGAGTTGGGTGAATATATCTTGATCGGCTTGAGATAATGGTTGCAAAACCCATGTTAGGGAATCGGATTCATCATCGTGTAGACATTTGGGCGGTCTGTAGTGATTTAATTTTTTTTCATCGTGTTCTATTTGCGGATAAGCTTGTATATTTTTATGGAGTACGGGGTATTTTAGTAACCCTAGCATGGTTCTTCTCGTTACATTAAGCCCATAGCCATTTGAATATTCTCCTAGTTTAGATACAATGCGTAGGGTTTGCCCATTACCTTCAAAACCACCATGTTGATACATATAGAAATTAAGTGCTACTTCACCGCCATGCCCAAAAGGAGGGTGTCCAATATCATGAGCAAGGCAGATAGCTTCCATTTGGCTGGGTGAGGCAATGAAGAGCTTGAATGCTTCATCTGTATCTTTATGGTAACGCAATCTTTCGCAAATACCTGAGCCAATTTGGGCAACCTCTAAGGAATGGGTAAGACGAGTGCGATAAAAATCATTTTCATTGGGATTGTGAATTTGAGTTTTTGATTGTAGTCGTCGAAAAGCTGCACAGTGAATAATGCGTGCACGATCTCGTTGGGCACTTTCATCTGGGGCATTTGAATGTAGTGATTGGATGCTTGCTTGTTCTTGCTTGAGTGTGTTGCTTCGGCGTGATAGTAGCCAATTAGGTAACATGGTTATGCGGTTAGTTGGACGTTAAAACAATGTATAAAATTTTCCGTTGTAATCTGTGCCATCTCGTGTAGTTGTTTTTGATGTAATTCGGCTAAAGTGGCTAAGGTGTATTTGACATACGCCGGTTGATTGTATGTTGAACGCATTGGTTGAGGGCTGAGATAGGGGGAATCCGTTTCGACTAGTAGCCTATTTTGAGGAACGTGTTTAGCAACCTCTCTTAATTCTTCTAACTTAGGATAGGTGAGAATACCTGAGAAAGAAATATAAAAACCAAGATCCAAAGCAGCTTTTGCTGTCTGCCAATCTTCAGCAAAGCAGTGCATGACACCACCACAATCTTGTGCATCATTAGCTCGTAGCATTTCAATAACCTTGTGTCTTGCATTTCGGCAATGGATAATGATAGGAAGGTTTAAAGATTTAGCGAGGTCAATGTGTTGCTCAAAATAGTTTAGCTGATGCTGACTTTCTACTTCTTTACTATGAAAAAAATCTAAGCCACTTTCTCCAATAGCAATGACTTTTTCATGTTGTGAATATTTTTTAATGGCTTGAATATCCACGTCGCTCATGGGAGAGGTTGGGCAATGACAAGGATGAATACCAACACTTGCCCAGATATTTTCTTGCAATTGAGCTTGAGAAATCACTTCTTCAATTGTTTCCATATCCACACTGATATTGAGCATGCCAATGACATCATTTGCTCTGGCATTAGCTAAGGTTTCATGATGGTTTTGCTTTTTCTTTAGGATGTTTAAATGACAATGTGAGTCAATAATTTGCATGATTTTTAAGGATAGGTTGTTTTACATTTTTGTGTATGTAAGGGCTGATTATTTATAAATCTTGCGAGAAATCTTTGATAGCTTGGACATAACC
>NW_027633649.1:10000-35763 GCF_053919585.1 Euprymna scolopes | reverse complement strand
ATACGCCTCGTTTAGAATGAATAAGAGTGTACATCAGTTTGGCTTCAAGAATTATTTATTGTAAAGAAGCCAATATATTTTGTATCAGCATATTCGAAATTAACACTTATTATTTTTGTGGACCGAGTCCAATTCAGATGGAAGTGACTCCAAACACTTATTCTTGTGTGTTCACCTCGACCGATTCTGAATCCAATGCAATATTCATATCCATTAAACAGAACAAGACAAACTTGATCAGCTGAAAATTTCTTATCAAGTAATCTGACTGGAAAACCAAAATGTTAGTGATTTATTACATGGCACGTAAGAAAATTCGATTGAATAAAGATGAATGGACAGACAGAAGCGACTATGTCTTTGAAGTAAATTAACCATACGACCTTTTGATGTTTAGCCTTGCATTACTCAAAAATATGCCAAACTAATGAATGAAGAAAACGAAAACCAAGTGATAGAACACCGAAATAGACATTATTCTTCCTGGCGTCATATCTTTCGTATAGGTTTTAGCTATTGTTTGAACTGATGCGTAATACGTGTAAAATTTAAACATTACTACTTATACTTTTACCAATGAAAATTATCTTTACAAAAACTAATATTATGAAGGATATAGTTTCAGATAACGAGGACACAACAAGTATGAATTAATAAAAATGGCGGTTTGAAAAATAAGCAACAAAATAGTAGAATTATTGTTAGATCTGTGATAAA
Source organism: Euprymna scolopes (assembly GCF_053919585.1). Classification (NCBI taxonomy): domain Eukaryota; kingdom Metazoa; phylum Mollusca; class Cephalopoda; order Sepiida; family Sepiolidae; genus Euprymna; species Euprymna scolopes. Next base: position 35,046 of record NW_027633649.1, on the reverse strand, counting down.
GACGCGGCACTAGCCAATAAAAAGAAGTTGAAAATCCTGACGTCATTTTATGGGAAATCTATTGTGGCCTCAGTTTCTATTAGCTTTTAAAGTTAGTGTCTGTTAAAAATCGCTTGTCTTCTATATAGGGCAGTGAGTGGGCGGGTTATGAATTTAATTTCGTATCGTAGAACTGTTTTACTCTCTCTAACACGTACACACTCTCACTCTCTTTATCTTTCGTAGTCGATTGAATACTTTTATGTATGTTTCCATCTTATATTTTAAAATTGCTATGCTAATGCTAATAAATCCTCCATCAGAAAGAAGTCTTGTGTGTGTCCTGTTAATCGATTAAAAACAGGGAGTAGACGACACATAAATTACAGCAATATGTGTGTATAATGAATTATACAAGAACAGAGAGAATCTGTCGTATACGAAAAACATACGTCCGCAAGGCAACATACAAAGCAATGGTAAAGTTATCCGACAATGTAACATTATATATTGAAGGAAAATGCTGTGTAAATTTCATGTGGTAGAGCTAGATTATTATTATTATTATTATTATTATTATTATTATTATTATTATTGTTATTATTATTATTATTATTATTCATAATAATAATAATAATAATAATAATTATAATTTTCATTCAGTTTTTGAAATATTTTATTTTTGTGATATTTAACGTGGAATAAAAAAATATTCATAATTAGTGCAACAGATTGGGACCGTACGATTAGCTACATTAAGATTCGAGTACGTTAGCTATTTTAACTATGCACTTTGGTTACAATTACAAAAGTTGACCTAATAGACGGCGTAATCAGGTTCTGAGGACAAAAAAATATTTTCATTTTATTAGATTAACGACCGGATCGAAGAAGAGAGTTAACGTTTAGTTACTGAAAGATTCGTTTGGCGATAAATCGTCACTTTACGTCCTATGAAGAGGACGCTACAGCAAGATGTAAAAACTAACAAGAAGAAAAAGCCCGGAGTGCAGCTTCATCTAGTTTGACGTCCATCTGTTTAAGATTGAAAATAAAACTACAATTTAGTATAACACGACGTTGCTTGGTGTTACTTCTCATGCAACTAATTTAGGAAGACCTTTATTTTAGCGTCCACAACACGAGGTGAATTAGCGACAAAAAGAAAAGACGGCAAAACATTTAAATGGGTATGTGCCTTTTTTCTGGACGCTACAAACGTATGAGTTTATTACTGACCGTGATTATGTGTTTAGGCTGGAGACAGTAGTCCGTTTACCAAACTGGGGAAAACTAACACATTAAAAACTGTCCCGTGCTCGTCTGAACTCCAATCTCTGGTCCCCCCTCGCCAATCTTTCACGAAAAACACCCGTCTAGCCGAATCCACTGTGAAAAATTTCCCCCACTCTTTATCTGTGCTTAAATCAAAACGTGGATTCCATGAACAAAGCTTCTTTCTTAGAACTGCACGCCTGTGGAACTCTGTTCCGTCTGCCTGCTTCCCACCGGACTACAACTTGGATGTCTTCAAGTCCAACGTTAACAAATTCCTAATGACTCGCCCCCTTAAGTAAACACTTCATCAAATCTCCACAATAACGTAATGTACTTGCAATAACCTTTATCCCTGAGTGGCTTCCGGACCTTGATAAGTGGTGATCACTGTGTAAAAAAAAATATTCGTCCTGTTAATTGAACCGGTTTTGTGTAAATGTTTATGCCATACGCACACATCGACACATAAGTCGTATGCAAACTTAAAACTCTGCTTGACTTTATACATATTAGGTTGGTACAAAAATAATGTCGTTTTTTTATATAAGCTGATCGTCAAAAAACAACATTATTTTTGCACGAACCTAATACATTTAAAGACTCGCATTGGTGTCAGTGTATACACCACCATGACGACACGCTACATATAGATATATAATACACATACATAATTATGGCAAAATATAAACAGTATGTAACATTAGCTGATACCAATAGAAAGATACAGCGTTGCTCCGGATTAAATATGGAACCTTATGTCTATTTGATGTAGTCATAATATAATATTAGCAAATAATTTTTTTTATTTTTAACAATTTATGGTTAATTAAAATGACTGTCGCTAGTGCATTTAATTTTCTAGATGCACTCTCAGACTTTATCATCAATGACTGAGGATCACTTTGTAAAACTCCAAGTCATATCTATATTTTCTAGTTCTAGTTTCTAGTATTTTAAGATAAATAGTATACAACAAAATTAAGTAAAAAACGCATTTTCTGTTCACTGATATGAAGAGCAAATGGAAGGCCCTTTGATCAAAATGAAATGTACTTATCCCAAGTAAGATAGTTTCAGACTAGATATGTTATTAAGGTTTATTTAAAACAAACACAAATGGGTATTGTAGAAGCAGACAGTCAACCCAAAATTGTGTCTATATATATATATATATATATATGTACACACGCACACATATTATTTCATGTATCAATGCCAATTTTAGTATTCACTTTAACAGTGCTGAATGCGATAACAATAGCATAGCAATACAGAAAATAAGTAAATATTATATTTATGTATATAATAATAATAATAATAATAATAATAATAATAATAATAATAATAATAATAATTACTATAATAATTACTTATTAATTAGTAAAAAGAAATTTGGGTTTCCTATCGTAAAGCTTTCACAGTAAAATTTCTTCTTCGCCATAATTGCAAATTATTTTTATTTACTTTCCTTACTGTGCCCAATATCAAACAGAATTTTTATGAACCGAGTTTATTTCTAAGAGTTTCTAATCTGTAAAACATATTGACACACGATTGCTTTTCTCAGGAATACAATATGCGTTGTGTGTCAAAAATGCGGTTAACACAATACTGGCTTCAGGCAACTTATTTGTGTTCGTTAAAGTTCAGAGAGGCCAAAGACTGACAGATTTCACTCTTATTGACTTCCGTTGACGAGGCAAGTCTTTGTGTTTTGAGTGCAAACCGGTCAAAAAGATGTTATCGCCCCATACATACACCTTAAAATAAATAGTAACGCACATGCGTTTCTAAATAGTCTACAATTCGCGAGTTAGTCGAATCGCAATCAGTCAGTAAATCAAAATAGTAGATTCCAAGATGAGAAACTTCTCGTGAGGACGACGACAGAGGAGAATGGATGGAAGATATACTGATAGTAAAATTTCACAACCTCTTTCTTAGGATTGGCAGAGAAACAGGGTTCGCAAATTCGACCGTGGAATTGAATTAAAATCCAATTATCTAGATAAATTAGACTTGCGTAAAACATTTCTTCCAGGTGCGCCGAACATCTAGACAGAAACCACTCATGGATGCGACTGAGATTCGTTTTTATAAACCAAATAAAAGGGCTGATGTGTCGTAATAGTGAACATTGACACCCAATATAAACAGAATCTCCCTCCACGTAACACACGGCCATCTTCAAATTCAACACGAGTTACTCTGTTTTTAAAAATTTGTGTCCAAAACGTCTCAATAAGTTATCGCATTTTATTCATTTCAATCCTCTCATAATATTCATTTTTATTCAAATGACAATTCATTTTATCTTATTAACGCGTATCCTTTGAACCTTAATAAATATTAACTCATTTGTAAATAATTTTGTTTAGGATCATTTGTTAACACTAATTTAATCTTAAAACCAGAAAACAGCATGCAATATGCGAAGCGTACACCGAACAAAATAGTCAACGAGTGTTGAAATCAACGAGAAAATTTTTGAAAATATTTCGTATTCAAGAAAGTGGCGCATTACCATCTCAAAGCAAGTGTTTGTGAGGTTATAAATAAGTCTTAATATGTTCAAAATTAATATGGCTTCTATACACCATAAATAATTACAAGAATAGAATAAGAAAAAGAAAACACGGATTCAATCAAAATAATGTTTATCACAAAAATATCATAAGGTATCGCCAACGGCAAATGCCATGGAAAGTTGTCGTGGTAACGATTGGAAGAAAAAAATAACATATAACATGAGTGCATTCAATGTGTGTGTGTGTGTGTGTGTGTGTGCCAGTGAAGATAAAATTCCACACGCAAATGTGGCAAATCGGTCTATGGTGGATATATGTTATGGCGGAGATATTTTATAAAGCTCATGAACGCATCAATGAATTGTTGTAAAGTGGAATCAACGAAATCCTTGATTAAATTCACAATCTATTCTGCAATTCAGTCGTAGTTGGTAAAATTAAATACTAGTCTATGCTCGAGTTTTCTCTCAAGTTTCACTTAGTTCTCAACAGTCTCTGTTTAATCTTGAGTTAAGAACATGTTTACAGTGGTCTAACTGGAACAATATTATAATTAGGCGATGCGCTTAACGTAAAATTAACTCTCTTTCTTTCTTTATAATTACTTTTCTCGGCCACGATCCGCCCACATGTGATATGATTCGCAAACGATAAGAGATAATTTTTAAGTTAATAATCGACGTGGGATTGAATAAATCCTTCGATCTCGAAGAATGTTCGCCAAGTTACTTAAATTTTGTAATGTCCAATATTATTTGGATGAGTTACCTTCAACTAATTGCTATATGATGAACAATCTACAACCAATTCCACATACATAGTACATACCTCATTATTAATCATAAAGAGTAAAAGTAATTTTTTACCTTCATGCCTATTCTGTCTCTGATAATCCTTGTTTACTGGTTTAATCTCATACATTATAAATTATTAAATGTCAATCAGTCTTCTGTGGAACTAGTAAAATAGAGCTTTAGCAATTTAGTCCAGAAAATATTTTATGGAAAACTCTAAAAGTAAGGTATTATGCGCTAAAAAATAATAATGAATTTCACTCACCTATACAGGAAGATGGAAATTGAACTTACCTGAAAAGAAAAGAAAAAATCTGTAACAGATTATCAAAACAATGATTCAAGGCAAAACAATATTTAAAAAAGACATTTCACGTACAGTTTGTATAACGTATTTTAAAATGATAATATTTAATATCGAGTCGTGTTTACCGGAAATGTCACTGACCAGAAATAAAACGTACTCAACACAGACAATACATGAATAAAAGAACAAAATCACAAGTGATAGTCGGGAATAAAATAATTGTTTATTAATTTAATCCAGGTTCTTTCCATCTGGTGGACAATCTTTTCGGACGTCGATATTTATAAAAGCAGGGTTGTTTAAAAAAAATAGATAGTCACAGAAATATACGCGCGAGAGATGGCTAAAACGACAGACAGAGAGATAGATATCTCCAACTGCTACACCGAATCAAGCTATACGCCTTGCTCCATCGTAGACAGAACCACGACATCAGTAATCTGCCTAGATTCTTGGCAGCCAAAGAGACAAAAAACAACCAGTAGCGAGTTCCATGTTTCATCAAGTTCCGCTTTGCGGTCACCTCTTACCCTTAAGGCGTCGCTCAAAGTTTTTCATTCAAAAACAGACCTCATTATGTAACAATATATTTCATTCCCTTAAATTTTATAAACACGATACTCGTATAAAAAATGAAAAACATCTCAACATTCATCTTACGCAAACTCATTCTAGTGCCAAACATTTCAGCTATATTTTAAATCATAGTCTATACTACTTTTGCCACTGTTGATTTAATATTTGGATGATTCGTAAATTTTCAAATTTAATTTCCATAAATCAAAGATGGCAGAGTTCAACATCTGCTCAGAATAAACTTCTGATAATTTATGTGTCAGCCTGTGAACTAATTATTTGCCAGAGATAGTAGCTCAGTTTGTCGATGTCGTGAGGGCATTTCTGGAACGGTTGTTTCGTCCTGAGAGCAGCAATCATATCCCCAGATGTTAAACATGATAAAATGATAGGCACACCCTTTTAGATCAAGGGGTTGATTCGTCGATTGCTACATAGTGGCAGGACTTTCATCCTTATTAATTTATTTCCTGAGAATTAATTATCTGGTCTGGGCGCTTTGGTGCTGGAATTAAACGCTATATGGAATTTTACAACGCATGTTTTGATAAAATATATGTTCTTTTATTTTAACATGTAAGAAAGAGCAGTTTTTAGAACTCAAGAGTTGAGGCACACGACCCGTTGTCTTCAGGGTGTTAATTTCAAATTTTTAGCGAAGTACAAGTCCCACCCCCATAACAAATCTTCTCTCGTGATAAAAACAAAAAACGAAAGAGAAAGTAAAAGATAAAAGTACACATTAAGAAATAAATACTTAATGTTATGTTTTATAAATCCTGGTGTTGAATAAGTAAACCTGACCTTCTGCATATGTCAACATCGATTATTTAGACACGGCTAGAATATTATTAAACGCTGAGCTTAGATCAAATTTTATTGACAACCCGCTCTAAAGTCGCCATGCACTGTTTCTCAGTGCCACTGTCTCTAACACACTCTGCAGCATGGCCGAGTGGTGATTTGACCATGGGTGTAGACATACAGGGAGATGCCTTCCCATGATTCCCTTTCTAGAGTTCGATCTTTTTCGGCATCCACCATCATGATGTGAGGACGTATATTCTGTCTCTCTGTAAATTAGGGGGCACCCTCTTCCTCAACACTAGTAAGGGCAGGTTGGTTAGCTTTGGAAAGCCTATTGTCCAGTTTTAATTGTAAAAATTAGTTGTAATATGTATTATAATATATATTTTGTAAAATAAATAGTTAATATTTCTCATATATATATATTACAATTGTGTCGTGTGTCGTTTTTCTTGTGTTGCCATAAATGTCTCCATAAACATCTTAAGTCGAAAGCGGTCCTGACGACGAAGAAATGAAAATTCCAATCAGAACGCCACCAGACGTTTCCTGGGAGAAGAAGGAGCCACACAACACATTCAACATCTCAGGTATGCTTTTCTTGATACACAGACCCTAATGACTGGCCATCTTTAGTATAACATGTGAAGCTAGTCACACCTCAGTGACCGGCTGATCGTGTTATAATGTTATAGTATACTTGTTTCCATCCGAGTACAAGAAAGGTCATGTATAAGGCTGTTGAATGTGAAAAGCTCATCGAAAAAAGTTTCTATGTCTTTGTATCACAAACTAAACGTGCACGGCGTATTCAATATTTAAAAATAAAATGAGCATGACATAAACATCGTTTACATATTTTTAGAATACAGTCAACGTTTTAAACATTGTTCTAATTTATGTATAAGATTACATTTATGGGTTGGAACTTTCGCGTGTGTTTGTGAATGCGAGTATAGATACGAATAATAAACTGCCACTCTGTAAATATAATGTAAACTTAAATAATAAAATAGAAACAAATCAACGAAAATATTTTAGAATTCAGTTGCCTTCGTTTTCCGATTAGATTTAAAAGAATTTTAATTAACATATTACATTCGCTTAAGAATTATTTGCGATGATACTTTTAAACTTTATGTGTTATAAATGTGATGTATTCTATATATAATAATTTGATTGCAGAAATTCCCCTCTACCAAATTAGCGTAGGTTTGCAATAACAGATGTCACATACAAATTGAATATGTCGAAACTATTTCTAGCATATTATGTAATTATAGAACGCCGTTTCATACATATTTATCTGTTACAATAAAATCTTATAATCCATCCTAGGAGCGTCATCAACACTATGGTAAAGACATACAGAGGAAGTAGTTGGTATTTTCTCTTTATTAAAAAAAATCTCCCACCGACACCCATCAACACCGGAAAATATTAGTCACAGTACACATATACTACCCAGTTTGCCTTCGTAGCTTCGTAACTGCTTCACAAACACACACACACCATTACTTTTCCTTTGCCCGTTAGAAAAATAATAATTTCTCCCTTACAGTCATCCGGTAAATCTAATTGGCTTAAGTAAACGAATCACTTATTCCGGATCACACACACACACACACACACACACACACACACACACACAGATACAGACACACACACACACACACACACAAACACATATATATATATATATATAGAGAGAGAGAGACAGAGAGACAGAGAGACAGAGAAAGACAGAGAGAGACACAGAGAGACAGATAAAGATGGAGATAGCTAGAAACCGATACGGGAATAAAGAGGCAGGACTGTCGTTTAGTTGTATGATTTCTCTACACTCCTATATCGAGCGAAAGGGAATAAAGTGTGGATATCGCTATCATAAACACGTAAACAGAACGCTTTCACAGGTAAACAAATGAATAATAAGAAATTATTTTCATTTCAAACTCTTAACTTAGATTTTTTATTTGTTTACTTGTAAAAACGTTCTGTTTACGTTCAGTGATAGCGGTGTCATCCATTTTATTCCCTTTTGCTTGATATAGGGTTAGAGAGCATTCATACAACTAAACGATAGATATAGATAGATATATAGATAGATACATACATAGATCACCTCATTTCAAGAGAGCGAGAGAGCGAGAGAAACAGAGAGACGGGAGAGAGAGAGAGGGGAGATTTAGATAGATAGATACATAAATAGATAGATAGATAGATAGATCGATAGAGAGAGAGAGAGAGAGAGAGAGAGAGAGACAGACAGACAGAGACAGAGACAGAGAGAGTTTTGACCTCATTTTACTCAAGCATCCCGTTAGGGAAAAATATTGTCATTTCGTACTTCAAAACGTCGTAGGTTCACTAGGGCCCAATCGATTAACACGTTTCTTTGTTTTTTCTAATTCTTGTTTTTTTCTTCTGCCACCATACGTTCGCGCCTCGTTAATGCAGGTAATATTTTGTTTCTTTTTTCTTTCTTTTTTGCGCTCAAACTGGTAATCTCTGCTATTTACATTTTTATAGATTTTTCTTTCCAGAGACCTCGCATTAAATGTTTCCTTTTTTATTTTTACTCACAAATAAGTCATAATGAAAAATGCCATTGGATTTGAAAACTATTTGTGCGTATTTTAATCTATTATAACTATTATTGAATGTTTTGTTATAATTTTTTTTACCTAAATAGGTCCCAAATCTAAATATATTGTTTTTATTATTACATACCTTAAATTTCAGGCTAATTTCTTGCCATACCAACACTCATAAAATGGGGTGCCTATTGCGAAAGCCGTTCTTTACATAGGTAGGTTAGGGTGTCCATTCCGGTTGCCGTTCTTAACACGAGGAGGTTGGTGGTTGAACTACAACAACAACACTAACCGTATTTTAATTTTTTATGCAGGGAAGGAAAGCCACCACCGGGCAACGCCGGTAACGGGTTCTGCTAGTATTTAATATGTAAAAGGTAATTTGAATTCAACTTATAGTTAGAAAGCAGTCGCGGTAGGGGTTCAGTCACCGAGGAGAATGAGTAATATATATATATATATATATATATATATATATATATATATATATATGCATGTGTGTGTGTATGTATGTATGTGTGCCCATGTGCGTGCGTGCGTGTGTGTTTGTGTGTGCATAAATATGATAAAAATATTTGACTAAACTATTCATTCCTGCTTATTCTCACAAATATTGTTTTAACATTGAAACAGCCGTGTACGCATTTTTTATTCATAAGATCAGTCACTTTCTGTGATTGTTTTTTATTGCAGTCTTTAAGTTATTAAAGCGTCTGGAGGAATGGCGCGTTAAATGAGCCATTTACTGCTATTCAAGTAAGTGCATCATTAATGACAAAAATAATAAAGTTAGTGTATCATTAATGACAAAAATAATAAAGTTAGTGTATCATTAATGACAAAAATAATAAAGTTAGTGTATCATTAATGACAAAAATAATAAAGTTAGTGTATCATTAACGACAAAAATAATAAAGTTAGTGTATCATTAATGACAAAAATAATAAAGTTAGTGTATCATTAATGACAAAAATAATAAAGTTAGTGTATCATTAACGACAAAAATAATAAAGTTAGTGTATCATTAATGACAAAAATAATAAAGTTAGTGTATCATTAATGACAAAAATAATAAAGTTAGTGTATCATTAATGACAAAAATGATAAAGTTAGTGTATCATTAATGACAAAAATAATAAAGTGAGTGTATCATTAATGACAAAAATAATAATGTTAGTGTATCATTAACGACAAAAATTATAAAGTTAGTGTATCATTAATGACAAAAATAATAAAGTTAGTGTATCATTAATGACAAAAATAATAAAGTTAGTGTATCATTAATGACAAAAATGATAAAGTTAGTGTATCATTAATGACAAAAATAATAAAGTTAGTGTATCATTAATGACAAAAATAATAAAGTTAGTGTATCATTAATGACAAAAATGATAAAGTTAGTGTATCATTAATGACAAAAATAATAAAGTTAGTGGTGTATCATTAATGACAAAAATAATAAAGTTAGTGTATCATTAATGACAAAAATAATAAAGTTAGTGTATCATTAATGACAAAAATAATAAAGTTAGTGTATCATTAATGACAAAAATAATAAAGTTAGTGTATCATTAATGACAAAAATAATAAGGTAACAAAGAGAAAAGAAAGTTGAAATCGTAATTTTTGTGAGTTTACTGCACTCCCCACAAAAAAAGTGGTGTCAGTATAGACTGGAGTGACACGAAATAGTCGTGAAAGATCAAGCAGGATGAAATAAAACACTAACCAGAATTAAAGTGAATGAGTGCAAAGAGGACTGGGACCTTGGAGAGGCTTGTTGAACAAATTCTAGTGATGATCAATTGTTTCCTGCCAGCAAGAGACTGATTTCGTGATGGGAAGACTTATCACACACACATTAGAGAACACAATCGGTTGTTGTCAGTCTGAGGATAGTCTGTGTGAGAACTCTTAGTGAGTACAAATAATAATAATAATAATAATAATAATAATAATAACAACAACAACAATAACAATAATAATAATAATAATAATAATAACGACATCACACTTCTTTAAAGTCGGCAATTCGAAAAAAATGGCTAATTTAACGCGCCATTCCTCCAGACGCTTTAATTATAAGTACAAAAAAAACAAATAAGATAAAGACTGTGATAAAAACCAATCACAGAAAGTGACTGATCATATGAATAAAAAATGACAACATAAAATAAAGAAACGACATTGTTTAATCTGCGCGTTTAACGATTAAAATGCTTTTCAATCTTGAAATGAAACATGAATGGACACATAAATTATCTCATGAACATTTCTCAAGATCGAAGAGCAACTCGAGGTCTCGAGATTTAACTGTGTAATTACATATCAAACCACTTGGATCTATACGTTGTCTGATACCGCCCCAGCAACAAACAATCAAGGAAAACATACAACTCAGCATTTTTTTTTATTTGAATACAAACAGCATTTGTTCAACTACTTGTCGACAACGCACAACACTGTGTTTCAAAATATCATGCCTGTCGAGATGTTCTTTCACGCACATGTCTCTGTCGTCGTTTGCTTTTCTGCTTTTCTGACCACATGACGCATTTTCTCTCTCGCCGCCTACCAGTCAAAACACGTCCATGTTCCCCGATTCGTAATTTGTTTCTCGTCTTTGTTCGACCACGTGCTGGGCTTTTTCTTTTTTTCTCCTTATTCCTGTAACTTCAGCGCGTGCAAACTTGCTTAATTTGCATATATTCTAAGACAACTGCTACTGCTAATATTTTCGCTATCCAACTATCTTATGATTTTTTTCATCGCCTTCTGGCACTTGGGGAACTTTTTAAGTGAAGAGCTGGCATTTTGCTGATTGTCGAGAGTATTTATGTCGAGGGCTACACAAGTTTATCGGAGCATATTCTATTAAAATACATATAAAACACGGAGGTAATATTGCGGCGATATGACAAAGCTAGGGCTTGATAGTCAGGGTAGGACCTTTTTAGTTTAGAGGTTCTTTTTTGAATCCTGACTAAAAAAGACAGGGAGCTTCTGCATCAACTTACGTATAACTTCATGCTTGAGCGAATGGCGGCTTTGTAGAGATATACTGGCATCTGTGGTAAGTTTTTCTAGCATAATAAAGGGATCCCACCTTCATTTCATCAACCTTGACAATGCCTTCTATGTATTAGTATCAATTTATGTTACCTGTGAATATTAGGCCAACATGTTTGAATGATGGACACTAAGGTATGGTGCAATATAAGGCATGACAATCGTTGCTTGAAAATGTCTTCAATGATTGTTAAATGGGCATTAAATGTTATTATTCATTCATATTTGAATTCTATTTCAGTAATTTTCTAAGGATTCAGCATTTTCTTAGTTCCGTTTTACTCACATTGTGTTATTATCAGAAAATATACCCATTTCATTGACAATTCCATCAGTGATGTTTATGAAAATAAGAAATATTAAATGTTCAATAATCCACCTCTGGAACATACAAACATTAATATTATGTTGTTTAGATGTTCCGCGATCGAGGAAAACTCGGATCTTTTTTAACTAGAAAAGATATGATTATATTAAATATTTATAAAATCATAATTACGAAATAATATTTACGAGAAGATCGTCATTCAAGAACATGTGAAAGGATTTTAGTATATCAAGCACTGCCAGCCACGGTTCACCAGCTTTGTCTAATGCATGATATATATGTTCAGAGATGATCCTGGAGGTATCCGCAATTGAACGGGCTTGCCGAAATCGATAAGGTTGGTTCGAAAGAGGTGTCTGACTGTTGTAATCTAAAAGGAAAAAAAAAGACAGCACTCCCACGACATTCATTTTATTAGCATGATTTCCTTATATCGACGTGTTCTCTGCGCTGCCAAACACTAGACTGATTTTCCTTCACAATTAGTCTTTCTTTTCGAAATGAGTTCTCTCATATGTAAATTATGTTTTGAAACCACAACTATCGATAATTTTAGCAAATACTGGGAGAAATACTTCTGCAGATCAGTTCTTTCATCCAAATTCACTAATACTGTTATGACAGAGGTAATTTGCTGCCCGTCATGGAAACATGATTAGGCAAGGTATTTGCTGTAGACTATGGAGAGGCTGAGAATCGTATCAGCAACACGTTTCTTTATTATTAAAGCAGGCATACATGCTTTGCAGCTGTCAAGAGTTTTATGATATCCTGAACTAAGAAGAGGTTGATTGTAAGATCATCGATTGTGGCTTTAGTATTATCGAACACCTTGAATTCATTGAATGTTCTTTTTATATTTTTATATTTGTAATTGTTATTTTATTTTAAATTTACTATGGTTGACTAGTTTCCAGTACTTATTGGGTTCGCGTCTACATTTTAATCAGTTTTGTAAAATACCAATCTTTCTTTTATCTAAATTTTTTATGGTGTTTATTCCTAGCTTTTTAGTGCCTAGTACTTTCAATATTATTCGTATGATAGTGTTTATTTTTATTTTTCATATTTCATTGAACTCTCTGGTAACCAATCTTTAAACATTTTCTTGGTTTTTCTGTCTCCTTGATTTACACCCTATAACTGCTGTAACGTCGAAATTTACCATTTAGCAGATTGTCTGCTTCTTGTTGACTATTAGCATATCCGATCTGCTTGCTGTTTTGAGCTTTCAGTTTATATTGCTATATTATTAGTAGTAGCAGTAAGAGGAGAAGGAGATGAGTGTGAAGAGGAGTAGTAAAGTGTTTAAGAAATAAAAATCATTACTTAACGTCTTGGTATACCTACGGTAAATGGTCGTAGAAGCAAGTGCGCCGAGTATAAAATTGATTGGAATGAGTATCCATGGTGAGAGATAAAGTCTGGAATATCCAAAAGACCGGAAATAAATAGCGTCACTTGCATCTGGTGCTTTGATTTACATCTTCATTTAACTCGACTATGGAAAGACTGGGCGTATGCCAACGGTCAATGAGACACGGCAGAAGGGGAGAAGTGTTGTCTAAATGTACATAACGTTCATTTGGACAACAGTACACACAAATAATAGTCACACATATATATCTTTCTATATACACAATCCTTTAAATTAAGACTCACCTGACTGATTCCGACATTACACCGGTTTTCATTCGCTTCAGAGTCCGTCGTAAGCTGTTGTTTATGATTTCGTTTTTATTTAAGTCGGTTTCTTTAAATAAATATTTCAAATGAGATTTCTCGTAATCATACGAACAGGAAATCTGATCGAACATAAATAGATAATATTGCGAATGAAATGATCATCTACCCAGCCTTAATCTGGGGTATTACAGCAATCATTATAGTATATTAATATTTTACTAGCGGAATCTGTGGAAATTCCACAGGGGACTCATTCATATGTAATATATTGATGCTGGCATTCTGTAGATGTTCAGTGTAAATGGAGACGCATTATATTATTGTAGCTCTTTTTTTTAAACTGAAAAAAGTATTTATCTAAACTAGCAGGGACGCCCGGCGTAGCCCGGTCGAAATGTACGCTTAAATATATTTTTATTCTTGCAGATTTCGTATACATTATTATAGAGTTAATGTTCTATCGATTTTTATATATTATAAAGTTGCGGTTTTAAAATTAAAAAAATAAATATATATATAACTTCATATGACTTGGCTGCATCAGCTTGTCTCGAAACCGAAAACAAAACTTATGAAATATATATATATATATATATATATATAACTTGAGTTCCGTCAGCTATAATCGAAACCGAAACCAAAACTTATGATGAATTCTTGATTATATTATTTATAAAAAATAGACTACTGGTGTGCCATCAGATATAATCTAAAACGAAGCCAAAACTTATGAAGAATTCTGGGTAAAGTTATTTATAAAAAATAAATGACTTGAGTGCCATCAGCTATAAGTGAAACCGAAACTAAAACTTATGAAGAATTATTGGTAAGATTATTTATTAAAAGAAATGGGAGTCTATAACAATTAAACGACAGTCACTCGGATGTAAGCGTGACACACAAAATAAATAACACGCACGCTATCCTATTATAGCTTATATTTTATTAATTATTTATTATTTACTAGCAGGATTACCCGACGTTGTTCGGGATTGAATAATGATTTACAAATGTTTCACACTCCCATATTTTTATTGTAATTAACATCAGTGAAATTTTCCATTTTCAATCAAATTGATTGATTCCCTGCTCTAGTTGGGGACCTATATGACAGTGACTTAGCTTACAATACATTGTAGTTTTTAAATTGCCCTGCAGAGAACCCGTTGTTGATTTTATTAAAAAAATATTTTTTTATATGTAATGGCTTGAAATTAATTATAAAATGCAAAAGTCAAGTATAATACTTCAATTGGTCTCTACACAAAAACATTAATTTCGAACGCGTCCCTGTCATATCAAAGAGCCTACTGTTGGTTTTATATGTCAGACCTTTCGGTTTGCGTGATTATAAAAGTTCTCAAATGCACGTGATGTTAGGGTGTGTAAGGTGTTAGCTTTTTCAAAACACATAAATATGTAAAACACAAAATACACTTACGCGCACGTATTCTTATAAAAATGTGTATCATCACACACGAATCAAGACAAGCACAATAAAGCACGTTCATACGTTCACGGGCACGCGCGTCCATATGCAATATAATACCATTTCCCTAAACTAAACAATTAGAAACAAAATACACTACTCTGCCCACATTTACAAAAAAAATCCTTCTAGACTAAAACAACTTTAACCCATATGGGTGTGATGTGTGGGTGCGCGTGTGGGTGCGTGTGTGCGTGTATATGTGTGTGTATATGTATAGATGTGTGAGTGAGTGCGTATGTGTATGTATATGTGGGTGTGTGTATGTATGTATACTCCTGCATTTATATTTCTGTATATCTGTGTATGTATGTGTGTGTATGTGTATATATATGCATGCATGCATATGTGTTTATGTATATGTGCATGTGCGTATATGTATATGTGTATGTGTATGTGTGTATATGTGTATGTATGATCTATTTCCCATTTTGTTAGTGTGTGTGCGTGGGTTTGTGTTTGGGTGACTGAATACATGTATGTATATATGTATGTATGTATGTTTAGATTGGGAATCGACTTTATACCTACCTAAATATCCTGCCCCTTTCCCCATCTTACGCACACACACAAACACACACATGTGAAAAAATCACAGATCTTGACCAACACGCTTTCACACATGCACAACACACAACCCTCGTCTTAACACACAAGCATACATTGACATACACATACACACACACATCAAAAAAGAAAGAACATCATAAAAACCCATAATAACATGTTCCAAATAAACAAAAAACCTCCACTCACTAAATGGACTTAACTCTAGCTGATTGAACTTTTGACCAGCTCACCGACTATTGGTGACAAAAAGTTTGAGATTGGCATTTCTCTGAAAAACACAATCAGTGTTGCCAGAGATAAAACGTTTTCCAAAAAGACATTTCAGACTTTCCTTAAAAAAAACTTTATATAAAAATATCTGAAGAGAGCTGAACAAGGCTTGAAACGCGTTATAAAAATATTTCTAAATATTAAAAAATGATAAAAGTCTGAAAAACCTACAATTGCTGATGGCTACACGCTTTTAAATATACATTTTTTCTCTCGTTGGAACATCACAACCAGCGGTAGGGTTTCGATCCTGGCTTGAGGTAGTTGCTTGTCTAGCCGCACTGATGAGCTGTGAAACAGCGAAACAGTACAATACGATAGTCGATCTTCACCGAAGTAAATCAACTATGTTCTTAGCATGGCTTCCTATACATTATTATTTTTTTCTCATTCATTTGACTATAGCTTAGACAATAACGACTAAAGTTGGGACGCTGAATGTTTTGACTTCGATTCCAACTGATGGAACTGAACTTATTTTAAATTTTCATATCATTACGAATATTAGGTATATTGGGTACAATACAATAATCAACAGAGAATTAGCTCTATAATTACAAATACGAAATCTGCATAAATTAAAATATCATATTTAAGCATATTTTTTACGACCGGGCAATGGGGAGCGTTTAATATACACACACACACACACACACACACACACACACACACACACACACACACACACACATATATATATATATATATATATATATATGTGTGTGTGTGTGTGTGTGTGTGTGTGTACGAGATTTATGCATATAATAGAAAAAAATATACTAGCTTAACACTCATGCCAGAATAAGTATTTAGCTATTTTTAGAGAACTATCGTTATGTCCTTTACGGTTAAAACAATATACATGCTATGAACTCTGTTGTCTAGAATCATTTTTCTTTTTTTCACCAAAATCTATTAAGAAGAATATGAACATCTTGGACTCATATTTATAAGTGTCTTAATAAATGAATCAAATTTGATGTAAATCAGAAATATTTGAATTTATTTTACATAGAAGATTGTTTGCGTATTATGTCGCCGAACATCCTCTTTAAATTAACTTAAAGGTAATTTTAGGAGTTTCCAGTTGAAAATAAATGTTATATTTCATTAATCTTTCTGTTAAGAAATATATTACAACATCTTACTAATCATCAATGACTACGAGTCCAACATTCAAACTGTCATAGGTAACATAAATTAAAAGAATATACTATAACGTGGCCGTTACCTTTTAATTGAGTCGTTACTACTCGGACCTACACGCCGTCTGGCACCATCGAAAAAGAACAAACTAATAAAAAAGAAAAGAAATAAAAATCCGACTCGGCATTTTTTTTCAAGTGCAAATGAAATGCATTTATTTGTGGCTATTTCGAAAACAACGCATTTCATTATTTTCCAAAGTCTTTTCGCACCCACGCACGCACGCACACACACACACACACACACACACACACACACACACACACACACACACACACACACACACACACACACACACACACACACACACACGTGCTTTTTAAAAGTCTCTTTCCCCGCCAGCTGACGCCAGCCCCAGCCAGTGCTTTCTTTCCCTCGGCTTTAGACGTCCATCATTCCCGGCAGGACTATGCTTCTCTCTCGACCACGTGGGATATTTTTCTCTTCTTTTTCTTGTGACGCAAGTTCGCGCACACTTAAAAAAAAATTATTGAAAATTTTATACCTATATCATTAATTGCTAGATGAAAGATAATGTTTTTAAAGTGCACCAAAATGTACATTACATAAATAAATCCGAAGTAATTTTTTGATTCAATTTAAATTCATTTTTTATACTTTACTTTGTAAAATTTATAAAAGTGCACCTTGAAGATAAATAAATTTCAAATTGAATCTTGTACCTTAATTTTTAAGCCTATAGTAAAAACATTTTGTTTAACAATTTTCATGTCTTGGATGAAATGATTTTCTAACTTGTATCTTATCTTTTTAAGATCACATTTTAAAACTCTCCTTCTCTCTATTTCAGTTTGTATTTCTCCTCACACCACAACTTATTTTTGCAACCCCTCTTTGTATTATTACAGGTCTGAATATTCTTTCTATTTCCGTTTAAAATAACTTTTTAGATTAAATTTTTTAAACTTCTTTCAGAATAGAAAATCTTTAAAATTTAATGAGGAACATATTTCATTTAGTTTTCATTAACAAATATTCAGTACATAACGAGAAAAATAGAGATGAAAATTTAAAAAAATACTGTATAACTGGTTACGGTCAATAGTAGTCATCGCCAGCGAAAGTCTTTGTTATTGTTATTCCTTATTATTATTATTTAGAACATTTTGTGTCCTGCTCTTTCGCGGGAGGACTAATAAAGTAGTGTAAATGAAGTGTTTCACTCGACCCTCTTACTTTTATAATAGTTTTCTTGTTCCTTGTTGCCACAACTGTGCCAAAACGCATGAATTTAAATGTAATGTGAACAAGTACCTTGCTGCAAAATTCCTCATTTAGGAGGCCCCTAAAAATCTATAAATCTTAACGTTTCATTGGCAATGTATCTGTGGTGAATTGAAGAAAAAATTTTAAGCATGTCTTATTCTTATGCTTAAAAGTTTACAAAAATCAGAATTTCGTCATGAGCTTCCACCTCTTGTTACCTTTAGCAAAAAAAATAAAAAATAAAAAAATAAATTAAACTAAATATAGTTCATATTGATATGATTATGATAATAATGATAATAACTATTCATAGGTTTAGCGTCGGTAGGGACCAAATTAGTGTAAATTTTTCTTTCTTTCTTATTGTTATTTTTTCCCTGAAATAACACTGAAATTTGGATAGCAATTAAGCATGATGACATTTTTTAAAATCATTTTGTATTCTTTTCTATTTTATCGAGTTGCACATGTTGCTGAAATGAGAGAAGGAGGGGTTAGTCGAAGTAATCTGACTGAGGATGTGCAGATAGATAGAAAGACAAGGCGTGATAGAGAGAAAGATAGAGAAAGAGGCAGAGAGAATCAGAGAGGGGGAGGGTAAAATAATTTTGTACACGCAATTTTCCAACTTTTTTATTTTGTTATTTATATCTCCGCCTACATCCAGTGTCAGTTGTAATAAATGACTGTTTATTTTAGTATATTTTAAGGCGATATATTTTTAAGTTTTCTAACAATACACGTTAGCAAAGAAGCATCTTTAGGTGGAATAATCACTTCATATCTCAGTAAATGACAGTTATATCTTAACAAGGCATAATTAAAAAAGTCTCTAACTGCAAGAGGCAAGTGTCACGTTAATGCCTTTGTTCAGATCTCTCTTCATTCACCGTTATCCTGACGATTGTATATTTGCAAAATTTGATACTTCTGTTATGTTATCGTCGTAAAGTAAGAGTTCGATAACACAGGCCACAACAAATTTGTTATCTGCGCCCTTTTCGCTGAGTTAGGACGAATTTGATTGTATTCAATTTTCACCTCAAACAAGGCACAGTGCCACTTTGAAGTAGGGGGCTACTATCGGGGATATAAGTTGCAGGGGTATTATGAAGGGAGATGAGTAGCAAGATGTCTGTTCACATTACACTTGAACTTCTGCATGTCAGTACAGTTGAGAAAGCAGAATCTCGAAAGGGAGTTCCAAAATCTAGCAGTTCTGGGGAAGAAACTAGTGGAGTAGAAGGCTTCCTTACACCTAGGGATCTCTACTGTGAAGGAGTGGGATTTAGCTTCTTGTCAGGTTTGTCGGGAGTATTTACATCGAGGGATATAACTGCTTGTAGTTCGTCGGCATATTCACCATTAAAGTACTTTTAGAACAGGCAGAGGGATGCAACATTTCGTCGATGGCACAGGGGCTGAAGTGACAGTTCAGAACCTATCAGGCTGGCGACTCTCTTTCGAATCCTGTCCAGGAGTGAGAGACAAGTAGCAAATGCACCAGCACAAATGTGACAACAGTACTCCATACATAGGCGAATGGTGGCTTTATAGAGGCACAGGATACTTCCAGGCGTAAATAGCTTTCTAGCATGGTAGAGAAAGCCCACCTTCTTCACAGCAACCTTGGCAATGCTTTCAATCTATCTATTTCAGTTCATATTCCCTGTGAACCGTAGGCCGAGGAGTTTAAAGGAAGTACTTTCAGGCAATGTGTTCTTGGCCATTGCTATTGGTAGTAGAGAAGGTTTCTTGTAATTATTGAAGGAAACAAGCTTAGTCCTGGCAGCATTGAATGTGACCATCCATTTTTGTACCCAGTCCACTACAGATTGAAGGTCTTCCTCTAGTGTTTCTGCTATTTCCTTAGATATGTCTTCATTTGTTTCCTCCTCATGTTTGTTATAGAGAGTGGTGTCATCAGCAAATATACCCATCTCATAAACAATTTTATCAGGGAGGTCATATATCAATATCAGGAATAATAAAGGTTCAAGAATAGACCCCTGAGGTACTCCCGCATCTTTATCATATTGTATAACCGTCGAGGACAACCTGTATTTTTCTCTTACTTAAGAAGGATTTAATTACATGATGTATCTTTCCAGTGACACCATATGATTTGATTTTCCCTAGAAGACCAGTGTGCCATACCCTGTCAAAAGCCTTAGATATATCGAGGGCTACCGCTCTACCTTCCCTTGCTTTGATATATACGTTCAGATATTACGGTAAGGTTATCTGCCGTGGAACGGACTTGTCTACATCCATATTGATTGTAGGTTTTTTAACAGTCAGGAAAGTAAGATTCGTTAAGGCATTTGTTGTATAGTTTGGAGAGAACTGGAGCAACGTCAGCGGAGTATTTTTAATAGCACAGCCAGGATGAGATCGGGTTCACATGTTTTGAGGTGTCTAGGTTTTTTATGATACCATGTACATGAGAATGGGCGATTTTCAAATCATCTAGTGTGGCGTCTGTCCGCAAAGGAAAGTCAGAGAGGGAGTGGTGTGCCGCGTCCAATGTGGAGTTGAGACAAACCGACTAGCAAGCAGATTAGCGTTGACGGTTGACGTTCAAGCAACCTCATGATAGTTGATAGTGAAGGAATCGTTGACTGTCCATTATTTACTAAACTGTTATAGATTTTCCAAAAATCTTGGATTCCCAATTTCCGTGCTTCGATACGTTTTCTGGTGGTTTCAGTGTAATCCGTCTTAGCTGTCGCTATTTCTCTCTTACAATTACTTCTAGCTTCTATATACTTCTGTCTGTTTGAACTGGACTTATGTCGGTTGAATCTGCGGTACGCATGCTATCTTTGAGCAATGACAGCTGCACAAGTAGAAGTAAACCATTGGGGAGAGTGGGGCTTGCTATAGAGTTTCCATGTGGGAACATATGCTTCAATTGCAGTTTTGAATCGTTCAGTGGTCTCATTTGTGCACTGTTCAGCTGGAATAGAAAAGATATTTCCCCATGGGACATATCTGATGAGATCCCTGATGGCTTCCTAGTCAGCCTTTTTGTAATACCTCGTTGTTTTGAGTAGTGAGTCTTCAGTTTTGGGTCGAGAATTTAGAGCGATTTCTACCATTTTCACAGCGTGATCAGCATCCCGAGTGGGCTGTGGGCATTCGTTATACAATCATCGGGAACTGTGGTCAGAAATAGATCTAGCTGTGAGTCATGTTGATCTTGCTGGTCTGGAAAACGTGTCGGAAATGTAACGGTCTGAGATAGGAAATAAGATATAGAGAAGCTATGTGTTGTGCTACCAGCTACGTCTGTGTAAGTAGAGAATCCGAGCCAGTTACTGTGGTGGACATTGAAGTCACCAAATACATGTACTTGTGCGCTAGTATCGAGGGAGAATGCTATATCTATTCTGTCAGAGACTTTGTTTATTAGGATACAGTCCTGGGTTGAGGGAGAGCGGTAGAGAAAAAACAAGTAGCTAATAATATGTTACATGTTAAGTCTGAAGCACATAAAAGCCTGGTCGTCTGATTCTTGTTTTGAAGACCTCTCAAAGCATGACGTTTATGGCGCATGTATAGTTGGAGTTTTTATTTTATTTCTACATTGTTATAGTGACAAAGAAAATAATATCAACACAACTACCACAACTGGGCGTTGCTTCTCATTAAGGCAATTATGTACCATGTCAACGAGATACGTACTAAAAATTTTTGTCGATGAAAAGTTTACGTGCAAGCTGATGGGGGGAATCTACGTAAGATAACAGTTGTCCTGTTTTTTATATGAACGCGTTTCAGCTTTCTGGCCGAAATAAAGAAATAGATAACATCATATATTGAATACCATTCGAATAATCCCATATTAAATAGCCTTCTTAGAACTCACAAAGTAGACAAACTAAAATAAAATGTACCAAACAAAAGTATATAAAGCTTAAATGTAATATCTGTATATACTAATATCCAACCCATTAAAATTTAGGTTACTTCCAAATACTTCATACTTTAGATATATTGACGACTTTTCAGTTTTTCATTCTGCAACATAGCCGAGACCTCTATTAAGTTTTAGTATTAAACAAAACAGAGCAACTCAATACTATTCCTGGAAATACTTATAATAAAAATAAAAATTTAACCTTCAAAATGCATCGCTAAACTACACCCCAAACTGACTACATACATTTTTACTGACACACTAAATCAAAAACAAACCGGATAATCGTTGTTTTATTTGCAACGAGAACACAGAATGTGTAGTCTAATATATGTGTAAGAATTAAAATACCGTACATATTTACTCAAAACATTACAATACCACACGTATGCCATATTAGGTGGAAAGAAAAAGAAACTCTATAAACATCTTCAAGATGCAATAAACAAAAAATAAACAGATAATTTTTCTTATCCATATAAATAATACAATAAATTAGAACATTCTAAATAGACTCTGAAATCTAACACCATAAACCGTGTAAGAAACCATAAACAACATTTACATAAAAAATACATCTTCCTATAATATCCACTTCTAATGCAGAAGTAAATACAATACTATAATTGCCATCAGATATCCATTAGGAAAACTAAACGGATGATAAAAGAAGGTGTGTTACCATAAAAAGAAATATAAAAAAAATAACAATTCTATAATGCATAACGACATTCGTTCTTTTGGTTTCAAAATCTTGGCTGGAACTACTGTAAGCAACCGTCATTATAAACTCTGAACAAACCAAACAACGCAAAGGCTTATGCAGTTTATCTTTTTATTCAGTAAATTAATACTAACCGAACAGAACTTGAATTTAGGTCCAGATTAACTACTTTACAACACTTCACCAACGATTTTACATGAACATTGATATTAAAAATAAACATTCTATATCATAAACGCATTATAAATTTTGAATTATAACGAGTATGGTTCGTTCGAAATAGAAAAACATTCCTTTCACATCATAATCTTATTATACCTTTTGAATCCTGACGATCATGCTTCGTTTGAAAACGAATCTTTTCATGTCAGAAACGGATCACATATTTTCAAATAGTGTACTTCCATGGTATTATTTTCAAATTATTCATCTTCAGAAAGTATTAAGGTAAAAACTAAACGTTGATAAACCCGTGAATACTTTTTTTAACCTTTTTTTAAACATATCAGAATATTATTTCTATAATTATTACATACACACACAAGCACACACACACATACATGTAGACCATAGTTAAATCACCATCATTTACACGCATATAAATACATGCTTTAATAATGAGTTACCGTATATCAAGGTCAAACTCCATACGAGGATGGATGGATTGCTAGCTTTCTGATAAAGAATATCATAAGACAATTGAAAATACTTAATGAAATGAAGAAAGATTTATTACTGAATTAATGATGATGAATATTTCTGGGCATTCGATTTGAATACGACCGCGCTCTAACCTGAAGGCGAGCAGTCTTGAGGTAATATATTCCATAGATGAAAACGCTAATCAAACAGAGAAATAAAGAAATTGTGGTAAAAAGATGAGTTCTTGAACTGAATGTGTTACAAGGAGTAAGCACGATTGTAAACTAGTCGAGCATCTTTCATAGAAATATTAATAGAATAGAGCAAGACTAACAACATCTGTGCTGCGAGAAAGGATCGATTTAAAAGAGACGAGACAACTCTCAATTATATTGCAAAGTGATTGATCGAAAGCACAAGAGATGTGGCAGGAGTACTCCATCTTAGACAGAGTATTACATAGACGTATTCATCTTTGATATTTATCATTCGCCTTTTAGAAAATTGGAAAATATCGCCAGCTCGCCTTGTCTTTGTCATGTTTTACCGCATCAAATTAAAGATAACTTGCTAAATATAGTGGGTGGGGTCATTATTACTCCCCAAACACTTAACGAGAGATTTATATGTTTTTTACTCTTAAAAAAAAGTGAAGTGGTTGATAAAATTAGAATGAAATAAACAACGGGGATGGTCACAGACAATTAATCGAAGCGCATGTTTCGACGTTTTATGAATAGACTCATTGTTTGATGCACGGCGGATCTGGAAAACCGGACATTTCTGACAAGTGTAACAAGAAATGATAACGATACAAAGAATTCGTTGAAGATGAAAGATTACAGATATCAGAAATGGTGAAATTTATATGAGACTTGTTTCGCAAACTTCACCCTTTCCTCATCAATTTTGAAATTCTCCTTTGCGAAAAGATGTGTTTGTATCTGCGTATCTGTGTATGTGTACGCGCGAGCGCGTGTCTGTGTTTATGTGTTGTAGTCCTAACAGATATCTTCGCAATTACTGAATCGGTTGTGTAAAATCAAA
>NW_027633649.1:0-7500 GCF_053919585.1 Euprymna scolopes | reverse complement strand
AATTTCAGAAACTCGAATAACATGGACGCTGAACAGGTAAGTATAACCTCTAATTTCAGGGAACAAAATGATACCGAACAAAGACAGCACAGCCATGATAACCATCAAAATGGAAAAAACCGAAGAAAGAAATGGACAACAAAAGAGAATAGACTCGTAATTAAATGCTATTATAGAAATCATCCTTAATATATATATATATGGAGGTTATCGGAAACGAATGAAAGAACTATGGGACCTATCCAGTGACTACCATGCGACAGAACAAAGAATTGCGGACCAAGCAAGACTGGTACTCAAGAAAGGTTGGCTCTCTAAACTAGAACTAGCAGAAAATCAGCGAAAAATAAATGATGAAACTGAACAAGAAGCATCCTCCAACGGAACCGCACGTAGAGAAACACCACATATTGAAGCCTCAC
The DNA here is from genome assembly GCF_053919585.1 of Euprymna scolopes. Lineage (NCBI taxonomy): Eukaryota > Metazoa > Mollusca > Cephalopoda > Sepiida > Sepiolidae > Euprymna > Euprymna scolopes. The sequence continues at coordinate 7,078 of NW_027633649.1, read as the reverse complement.
AAGTACAAACGCCTAAGGCCGAGGACCAACAAAGAACGAAATCTACAAACGTGGAAACCGAGACCAATGAAACAGAACTAACAGAGAATGAAGCAAATCAAATAAATAAAATAATACAGCTGATGAACGAGGAAAAAACAAAAGCTCCCATCGTTAAGGAACCAAGAACAGAAGAAATTAAAAACAGAAATAGACAAGGTTAACAGGCTCCTCCCACACATACCAGCAAATAAAATCACAGACTTAAACAACCTATTTTACGCAGGCGCCAAAATAATAAGTATGAATCTCAAATCAGAAAAACAACCGGGGACAAGCGGGCCGACAAAACCTGGATGGGGAATAAGACTAGAAACTCAAATACACAAACATAAAAAAGAAACCTAAATGATCAACAGGAAGAAAGCAATGTGGAGAAAACGGAATATTGGAAATGTAACTGACAGGGAGAGGCTAAACAAGAAACATGAAGAACTGGACCAAAAAATAAAAGCAAAAGAAGCGAGATTGAGACGATATAGATATAAATCTGAACTATGCAAACAAAACAGAACATTTGAAACTAATGAAAGCCAATTTTACCAAAATATGAACGGAGGAAAAACAAAAATAGAACAACCAAATACGACAGAAACAAAAACTCTACTGGAGTAAAATATGGGAAGAGCGACGAGATCATAATAGAAATGCCGAATGGCTGAACGACATGAAAGAAGAGTTACAACAAATAGTAGAAGGAACAGTGAATTAAATCAGCAAGGAAACTCTAAAGAAAATCATAGGAAAAATAGCAAACTGGAGAGCACCAGGGCACGACGGGATACATGCATACTGGTTAAAAAATTTCACAACTTTACATGAAAGACTAGCCCAAAACCTGAGAAGATTATACAGCAAGTAAGTGTGCCAGACTGGATGACAAAAGGTAGAACCACACTGCTACAGAAGGACACGGATAAAGGAACCGTCCCTAGCAACTATAGGCCAATCATGTGCTTACCCACTATGTGGAAGATACTGACAGCACAACTGAAGGAACAAATCTACCACTCCCTGAATAACCGTGGACGCATCCCCGAGGAGCATAAAGGATGCCAAAAAGGAAAAAGAAGAACATATGACCTGTTATATATAGATCAAAAAAATCCAAAAGGAGGTAAAAAGAAGGAGAAAGAATTTAGCCCCAATTATGTATAATAGAATGCCTAAAAATGTATAAAATACCAAGCAAGATCACCAACGTAATAGAAAATGCAATGAAAACATGGAGGCTGGAATTGACAGCTGATGGACAACACATAAAAGAAATTAACATACAAAGAGGCATCTTTCAAGGAGACTTACTATCACCATTATTGTTCATCATAACCCTGATGCCCTTGAACAGTATTCTGAGAAAGTGCCAAACCGGATACAAGTTCCCCAATACAGAGGAAAAAATGAACCACCTGATGTACATGGACGATCTGAAACTTTTTGCAAGGACCGAAAAGGAGCTAGAGACACTTCCAGGATTTTCAGCCAAGATATGCAAATCGAATTTGGAATGGAAAAGTGCGCACTACTAGATATAAGAAAAGGAAAACTGGAAACGACAGAAGGCATGGAACTACCCAACTAAACAGAAATGACGGCACTAGGGGAACAAGACGATTATAAATACTTGGGAATTCTGGAAGCGGACACCATCAAAGCAACAGAAATGGCAGAGAGAATTGGAAAGGAATACACCAGGAAAACAAAAAAACTTCTCGAAACCAAATTATATAGCAGAAACCTAATAAAAGACATTAATACATGGGAAGTATCAATAGTACGATACTCTGGACCGTTCATAGGGTGGACTAAAGAAAAACTGAGACAACTCGATCAGAAGACCAGGAAACGCATGACCATGCACAACGCACTACATTCGAAGGACGGTGTTGACTGATTTTATGTAAAAAGGAAAGACAGTGGGGGGACTGGTTAATATAGAAGACTGTGTGAATGACAGCAAAGAAGAACTCGAAAAATACTTAATGCAAAACACTGAAAGAATGATCATAGCAGCGAGAGACACGAAAAAAAATCAATACGACACAAAACAGAGAGACAAAGGATAAAACAAGAAAAGAAAAGTGGAAAGAGAAACAACTACACGGAAGATTCATAAGAATGACAAAAGATGAAAATAACGAAAACACCTGGACATGGATATGAAAAGGACACATAAGCCAAGAAAGTGAATCTCTAATAACTGCAGCACAAGATAACTCAATAAGAACTAACCACATCAAAGCAAAGACGACAAAACAGAAGAAAATAGCAAATACAGTCTATGTGGACAAAGAGACAGGACGATAAACCATATAATAAGTGAATACAGCAAACTGACCCAAAAGGAATACAAGAACAGACTCGACCAAGTGGGAAGGGTACTACACTGGAAATTATGCAAACAACTGCATCTCGAACGCACCGACGTGGTACAAACATAAGCCGGCAACAGTACTTGAAAACGAGAACCACAAAGTCCTATGGGACATGGACATCCAAACTGATAAACCCATCCAAGCAAGAAGACCAGATGTCGTAATAATTAACAAGAAAGAAAAATCCTGTCAAACCGTAGACTTTGCTGTTCCAGCTGACCACAGGGTGAATATCAAAGGACAGGAGAAACAGAGCAAATACACAGAGCTAGCCAGAGAGCTGAAAAGGGATATGGAAGATGAAGAAAATCAAAATAATACCTATAATAGTAGGAGCACTAGGAACAATCCCGAAAAACTTTGAAAGAAGAATGGGAGAAATTGGAATTAAAGGAATGACTGGAAAAATACAACGAACAACAATCATGAAAACACCTGAAATATTAAGAAATACCCTTGAATGTGGAAACTAACACATAGGAGCAACAAGCGCGGGCCAGACAAACTGCTGCAAAGGCAAAATATGAAACACTACATGGAACCAAGAACACTGAAACAACATATCTATAATGTAAGAACAAAATATTTAACAACGCCTCCTCCCATTTTTACGAACGAATTTCTAAATAATAGAAAACCATATTTAACATGGGGAGGGTGTGAGTTTTGTTAACTATCCAGTGTCTTCTCTCTATAAATGAAGTGGAATTGGTGGGTTATTAAATTTATTTGCTGTGAAAAAAAACAAAAAACAACAACAACAACAACAACAACAACAACAACAACAATAATAATAATAATAATAATAATAATAATAATAATAATATAATTATTGTAGATACTCTCAGCTAAATCTCCATTCCAAAATGAAATGTTAATTTTATAGGTGATTATGTGTGAAACCGTTAAAAAAACTTGACAGAAAGAAAAGAAATCAATGTAGTGTTTAGAGTGGAAGATGAGTTTCGAATATAAATTTAACGTAAAATAATAATCATTTCTGGGTCATTCTAATTCTTTATGGATGTTAATTAAATTGTTTACCAATAACTTAAATTAGATTAACAATGTCGTAAAACCATGCATAGTCGCTTAAAAACGTAGACACCCCCCAAATAACATCCCGCACATAATTTATTTCTAATAGAAAAAAATATTTTGTCTTTGCTTAGCAGCCCTAACACACGAATCTTTCGGAAAAAACGCTTATTTGACGTTAAATTTATGTGTGAAACTGATTCTGCACCTTAAATTCATAAACAAATCGTCTTATATTCCATTAAAAAAAATATTAGGAATGTTTATAGGTAATGTTTTAATTTAATGTTTAACAGTTAAGTGTAAAATAGCACGCGTAAATATTGTATTCTCATGAAATAATCGTAGTTTTTTCTTCCGGTTTCATTGTTCGCCAATCGCAATTATAACTTTTTGTTCCGAAAAACAGTTTAACGTAAAATAATCACCTCTTCCGAATCAGGTAACTGATTTTGTTTGTTTTTAATTTTGGCCATGCTCATTTTCCTGACCAAACTTTTGTATGAAAATATTTCATTGTCAAAATTTATAAAAGACAATATCCTTTCCTACTACTAACCCTAAGTCCGGGTAATAATACGAAAAATAAAGCGATTACTTGTGGATTTATGATTTTGCCAATTGGGCTTTGGGTCAGTGGTAAAAAAATTAGTCAACTACTTTAAAACAATTAGAATAGTCCAGAAACTGGTGATCATTTTCCGTTAAATTTATGAATTTAGCAAAATTAGGCAACGGAAAAAAGACAACGGAAAAAGAAAGACAACCATTTTGGTTATCTTGGAAAAAAGGGCAATTATTGAATAAATATCGATTGAAAATAAATTTTCGAACTGTTCTTGCGGGAGATATTGTTTTAAGAATCGAATCCCCATCCCTCACTCCAATTAAAAAATATTAATATACTAATTGTTCTGCTTTATGTTCTGGAACTCGGGAATTTTTCTCTTGAGCTCGAGAATCTGCATAGAATTTCGGTCAGAGGTTACATTAATCGAAATGTTAACAAAGTGTAGTATCTGTTCTGGTGCTACACGTCACCTATTATCTCCCTGTTCAATGAAGAAGAAATCCTTCTACACTGAGGCAATTTTTTATTTTTGTCCCGACCCAGAATGCCCCTTTTTTGGAACTGGATATTCCCAACATTAAAAAAAAAATCGACCTTGTCTAATTTTACCCCCTAGTGGGTTCACAAATATCGCCAAAAAAAGTAGATGATCATGGGAGGGTACTTTCAAATGTAGATATAATTTATTTTTTAATTCGACAAACATGTAAATGTTTTCCCTTTGTTTTTGATAAATTTATTGTAAGATATTCATGAATTTTTAAAAACTTTTTTAGAGAAAAATACAATAAAACGAATTTAGGAAAACTCGTTCCCGGAAAACTCGTCCCCGGAAAACTCGCCCCCGGAAAACTCGTATCGGGAAAACTCGCACCCAGGAAACACGTTTTGTTAGGTAGGAAAATTGGTCCATTATTGAATAAATATCGATCGAAAACATTTTATGGTCGTTATTGAAGGAGATATTGTTTTTAAAAGAGAATACACATCCCATAATATTTTTTAAAAAATTACTTGTTTGCTGTTGTTTTAGCAAAATAAAATTGATTTTTCTAAGTGTTTGTTTTCTACCTAGCTTTGTAAAATTTTTAGTGGTTCAAATTATTTTAAAGAGGTTTTTAATTTAAAAAAAAGTAACGTCGAGTGTTACTTTTGAACAAAAAATAACCGCTTGCTACATGTCTGAATACCTTCTATGTAAAATTTCAAATGTTTAGACCCAAACTGGCTGAGACCGCAATGGTCAAATCTTTTGAACTTTGACACCATTATTTTCGGAAAAAAAAAAAAAACGATTAAAAAGTTTGCTCTCTGTGTAGATACACTTTATGTAAAATTTCAAATGTTTAGACTAATAATTGACTGATTAATTCGATATAGACCGCAGAGGTCAAATTTTTAAAAAACTTTGTTTCCAAATTTGATCCCTCAACTTTTTTTTTGTTTTGGGCTCAAATCAAATTAAAATGATTGATCCATATCCAAGGAACCTACATCTACAATTTCAAGTGTTTAGATCCAAAATTGGCAGAGGAGTTTGGTAGTGTTTTCAAAGATCAAATCGTTGAACTTTGACCCCTTGACTGGCCAAAAACCGATTAAAAAGATTTTCCCAAATGCAAATACTCCTTATGTGAAATCTCGAGTTTGTAGTCTAAAAATTGATAGAGTAATTTTGTAGGGAAATGCCCACAAACACACAGACAATTTCACTTTATATATATATATATATATATATATATATATATATATATATATATATATATGCGCGTGTATATATATTTAACCGAATACGATGTCCAGCAAGTTAAAAATATACCATTTGTTGTAAAAATCTAATGGATAAACATCTGAAGAAGTTAGTGGGGACAGGATATTTTTATGGAAACATAAATTGTAAAATTGCCACTCATTAATGAAACACCTGTAATGGAAAAATCCAGGAAATAAACGAAGGTTATAAAAAAGAAAACGCGAGTGTTTGAATTTTCAACAAAACTTTGCACTATATATATATTTTCGAAAATAAGCGTTGTTGCCTGAAGAGGTCTCTAGTTACTAAATACTAAACATGCTCATGACTGTGTAGCAACAAATTAATGTTTATGTAAAAACAAATTGAATATATATATATATATATATATATATATATATATATATATATATATACTAGCATTTCAGCCCGGCGTTGCCGGGTGTTTGGATGTGTATGTTGAGCAAAGAAAAAAAAAAGTGGTAGTAGGAAGGCAGGCTCGAACCAGTACCGCAAAGGAGGAAGAGAACGGGGTAAAACCTAACGTTTATGCTGTTACGACCACCGCCAAACCGGAAGCGACATTTTTAAAAATTAAGGCTAGATAATCTAAAGGAGAGGATAACTTTCAAAAATATCGGCGAGAAAAGTGACCCCCCCCCGTAGAAAATTGCCTAGTTGAAGGGGAAGATATTAATGTTTTTAACCAATTTTTCGATATTTGTCGTATGAAAGGTCGGACTTTAAAACGATACTGATCTTGGTAAAATCCGTCGTCTCTATTGAAAGTTTAAGGCAGACATGCAAACAGACATGCATACATACATTTATATATTGGTAACTAAAAATTTTCGACCCGAACTGATAATAAAGCTTGCCCTATCTCTGAATACCCTTTATGTAACATTTCAAATATTTAGACCAGAAATTGTCTGAGTAATTTGGAAGACACCGCAGAGGTCAATTTTTTTTATAAACTTTGACCCCTATTATGACGCCTTAAAATTTATTGTTTTGGGCTCAAATAAAGTTATTAAGTTAGATCCATGTCCAAGGAACCTATATCTAAAATTTCAAGTCCGTAGACCCAAAATTGTCGGAGGAGTTTGGAAGAGTTCTCAAAGGTCAAATTGTTGAACTTTGACCTCTTAATCGCCAAATTTCTGGCCAAAAACCGATCACATCGATTTTCCCAAATCTCAGTACCCTGTATATCGAATTTCGAGTCTGTAGACTAAAAATTGACAGAGTTATTTCGTAGGGAAATATATACAGACACACACATAGACACACACACAGAGA
>NW_027633648.1:0-35783 GCF_053919585.1 Euprymna scolopes | reverse complement strand
AAATTGTAATTTCTTCTGCATTTTTCTATGTTAAAATTGTAATTTCTTCTGCATTTTTCTATGTTAAAATTGTAATTTCTTCTGCATTTTTCTATGTTAAAATTGTACTTTCTTCTGCATTTTTCTATGTTAAAATTGTAATTTCTTCTGCATTTTTCTATGTTAAAATTGTAATTTCTTCTGCATTTTTCTATGTTAAAATTGTAATTTCTTCTGCATTTTTCTATGTTAAAATTGTAATTTCTTCTTCCTTTCTTCATGTTCAAATTGTAATTTCTTCTGCCTTTCTTCATGTTCAAATTGTAATTTCTTCTGCCTTTCTTCATGTTAAAATTGTAATTTCTTCTGCATTTTTCTATGTTCAAATTGTAATTTCTTCTGCATTTTTCTATGTTAAAATTGTAATTTCTTCTGCCTTTCTTCATGTTCAAATTGTAATTTCTTCTGCATTTTTCTATGTTAAAATTGTAATTTCTTCTGTATTTTTCTATGTTCAAATTGTAATTTCTTCTGCATTTTTCTATGTTAAAATTGTAATTTCTTCTGCATTTTTCTATGTTAAAATTGTAATTTCTTCTGCATTTTTCTATGTTAAAATTGTAATTACTTCTGCATTTTTCTATGTTAAAATTGTAATTTCTTCTGCCTTTCTTCATGTTCAAATTGTAATTTCTTCTGCATTTTTCTATGTTAAAATTGTAATTTCTTCTGCATTTTTCTATGTTAAAATTGTAATTTCTTCTGCATTTTTCTATGTTAAAATTGTAATTTCTTCTGCATTTTTCTATGTTAAAATTGTAATTTCTTCTGCATTTTTCTATGTTAAAATTGTAATTTCTTCTGCATTTTTCTATGTTAAAATTGTAATTTCTTCTGCATTTTTCTATGTTAAAATTGTAATTTCTTCTGCATTTTTCTATGTTAAAATTGTAATTTCTTCTGCCTTTCTTTATGTTCAAATTGTAATTTCTTCTGCATTTTTCTATGTTAAAATTGTAATTTCTTCTGCATTTTTCGATGTTAAAATTGTAATTTCTTCTGCATTTTTCTATGTTAAAATTGTAATTTCTTCTGCATTTTTCTATGTTAAAATTGTAATTTCTTCTGCCTTTCTTCATGTTCAAATTGTAATTTCTTCTGCATTTTTCTATGTTAAAATTGTAATTTCTTCTGCCTTTCTTCATGTTCAAATTGTAATTTCTTCTGCATTTTTCTATGTTAAAATTGTAATTTCTTCTGCATTTTTCTATGTTAAAATTGTAATTTCTTCTGCATTTTTCTATGTTAAAATTGTAATTTCTTCTGCATTTTTCTATGTTAAAATTGTAATTTCTTCTGCATTTTTCTATGTTAAAATTGTAATTTCTTCTGCATTTTTCTATGTTAAAATTGTAATTTCTTCTGCCTTTCTTCATGTTCAAATTGTAATTTCTTCTGCATTTTTCTATGTTAAAATTGTAATTTATTCTGCATTTTTCTATGTTCAAATTGTAATTTCTTCTGCATTTTTCTATGTTAAAATTGTAATTTCTTCTGCATTTTTCTATGTTAAAATTGTAATTTCTTCTGCATTTTTCTATGTTAAAATTCTAATTTCTTCTGCATTTTTCTATGTTAAAATTGTAATTTCTTCTGCATTTTTCTATGTTAAAATTGTAATTTCTTCTGCATTTTTCTATGTTAAAATTGTAATTTCTTCTGCCTTTCTTCATGTTCAAATTGTAATTTCTTCTGCATTTTTCTATGTTAAAATTGTAATTTCTTCTGCATTTTTCGATGTTAAAATTGTAATTTCTTCTGCATTTTTCTATGTTAAAATTGTAATTTCTTCTGCATTTTTCTATGTTAAAATTGTAATTTCTTCTGCATTTTTCTATGTTAAAATTGTAATTTCTTCTGCATTTTTCTATGTTAAAATTGTAATTTCTTCTGCATTTTTCTATGTTAAAATTGTAATTTCTTCTGCCTTTCTTCATGTTAAAATTGTAATTTCTTCTGCCTTTCTTCATGTTAAAATTGTAATTTCTTCTGCATTTTTCTATGTTAAAATTGTAATTTCTTCTGCATTTTTCTATGTTAAAATTGTAATTTCTTCTGCCTTTCTTCATGTTAAAATTGTAATTTCCTCTGCATTTTTCTATGTTAAAATTGTAATTTCTTCTGCCTTTCTTCATGTTCAAATTGTAATTTCTTCTGCATTTTTCTATGTTAAAATTGTAATTTCTTCTGCATTTTTCTATGTTAAAATTGTAATTTCTTCTGCATTTTTCTATGTTAAAATTGTAATTTCTTCTGCATTTTTCTATGTTAAAATTGTAATTTCTTCTGCATTTTTCTATGTTAAAATTGTAATTTCTTCTGCATTTTTCTATGTTAAAATTGTAATTTCTTCTGCATTTTTCTATGTTAAAATTGTAATTTCTTCTGCATTTTTCTATGTTAAAATTGTAATTTCTTCTGCCTTTCTTTATGTTCAAATTGTAATTTCTTCTGCATTTTTCTATGTTAAAATTGTAATTTCTTCTGCATTTTTCGATGTTAAAATTGTAATTTCTTCTGCATTTTTCTATGTTAAAATTGTAATTTCTTCTGCATTTTTCTATGTTAAAATTGTAATTTCTTCTGCCTTTCTTCATGTTCAAATTGTAATTTCTTCTGCATTTTTCTATGTTAAAATTGTAATTTCTTCTGCCTTTCTTCATGTTCAAATTGTAATTTCTTCTGCATTTTTCTATGTTAAAATTGTAATTTCTTCTGCATTTTTCTATGTTCAAATTGTAATTTCTTCTGCATTTTTCTATGTTAAAATTGTAATTTCTTCTGCATTTTTCTATGTTAAAATTGTAATTTCTTCTGCATTTTTCTATGTTAAAATTGTAATTTCTTCTGCATTTTTCTATGTTAAAATTGTAATTTCTTCTGCATTTTTCTATGTTAAAATTGTAATTTCTTCTGCATTTTTCTATGTTAAAATTGTAATTTCTTCTGCCTTTCTTCATGTTCAAATTGTAATTTCTTCTGCATTTTTCTATGTTAAAATTGTAATTTATTCTGCATTTTTCTATGTTCAAATTGTAATTTCTTCTGCATTTTTCTATGTTAAAATTGTAATTTCTTCTGCATTTTTCTATGTTAAAATTGTAATTTCTTCTGCATTTTTCTATGTTAAAATTGTAATTTCTTCTGCATTTTTCTATGTTAAAATTGTAATTTCTTCTGCATTTTTCTATGTTAAAATTGTAATTTCTTCTGCATTTTTCTATGTTAAAATTGTAATTTCTTCTGCCTTTCTTCATGTTCAAATTGTAATTTCTTCTGCATTTTTCTATGTTAAAATTGTAATTTCTTCTGCATTTTTCGATGTTAAAATTGTAATTTCTTCTGCATTTTTCTATGTTAAAATTGTAATTTCTTCTGCATTTTTCTATGTTAAAATTGTAATTTCTTCTGCATTTTTCTATGTTAAAATTGTAATTTCTTCTGCATTTTTCTATGTTAAAATTGTAATTTCTTCTGCATTTTTCTATGTTAAAATTGTAATTTCTTCTGCCTTTCTTCATGTTAAAATTGTAATTTCTTCTGCCTTTCTTCATGTTAAAATTGTAATTTCTTCTGCATTTTTCTATGTTAAAATTGTAATTTCTTCTGCATTTTTCTATGTTAAAATTGTAATTTCTTCTGCCTTTCTTCATGTTAAAATTGTAATTTCCTCTGCATTTTTCTATGTTAAAATTGTAATTTCTTCTGCCTTTCTTCATGTTCAAATTGTAATTTCTTTTGCATTTTTCTATGTTAAAATTGTAATTTCTTCTGCATTTTTCTATGTTAAAATTGTAATTACTTCTGCATTTTTCTATGTTAAAATTGTAATTTCTTCTGCATTTTTCTATGTTAAAATTGTAATTTCTTCTGCATTTTTCTATGTTAAAATTGTAATTTCTTCTGCCTTTCTTCATGTTCAAATTGTAATTTCTTCTGCATTTTTCTATGTTAAAATTGTAATTTCTTCTGCATTTTTCTATGTTAAAATTGTAATTTCTTCTGCATTTTTCTATGTTAAAATTGTAATTTCTTCTGCATTTTTCTATGTTAAAATTGTAATTTCTTCTGCATTTTTCTATGTTAAAATTGTAATTTCTTCTGCATTTTTCTATGTTAAAATTGTAATTTCTTCTGCATTTTTCTATGTTAAAATTGTACTTTCTTCTGCATTTTTCTATGTTAAAATTGTAATTTCTTCTGCATTTTTCTATGTTAAAATTGTAATTTCTTCTGCATTTTTCTATGTTAAAATTGTAATTTCTTCTGCATTTTTCTATGTTAAAATTGTAATTTCTTCTTCCTTTCTTCATGTTCAAATTGTAATTTCTTCTGCCTTTCTTCATGTTCAAATTGTAATTTCTTCTGCATTTTTCTATGTTAAAATTGTAATTTCTTCTGCATTTTTCTATGTTAAAATTGTAATTTCTTCTGCATTTTTCTATGTTAAAATTCTAATTTCTTCTGCATTTTTCTATGTTAAAATTGTAATTTCTTCTGCATTTTTCTATGTTAAAATTGTAATTTCTTCTGCCTTTCTTCATGTTCAAATTGTAATTTCTTCTGCATTTTTCTATGTTAAAATTGTAATTTCTTCTGCCTTTCTTCATGTTCAAATTGTAATTTCTTCTGCCTTTCTTCATGTTCAAATTGTAATTTCTTCTGCCTTTCTTCATGTTAAAATTGTAATTTCTTCTGCATTTTTCTATGTTAAAATTGTAATTTCTTCTGCATTTTTCTATGTTAAAATTGTAATTTCTTCTGCATTTTTCTATGTTAAAATTGTAATTTCTTCTGCATTTTTCTATGTTAAAATTGTAATTTCTTCTGCCTTTCTTCATGTTCAAATTGTAATTTCTTCTGCATTTTTCTATGTTAAAATTGTAATTTCTTCTGCCTTTCTTCATGTTCAAATTGTAATTTCTTCTGCATTTTTCTATGTTAAAATTGTAATTTCTTCTGCCTTTCTTCATGTTAAAATTGTAATTTCTTCTGCATTTTTCTATGTTCAAATTGTAATTTCTTCTGCCTTTCTTCATGTTCAAATTGTAATTTCTTCTGCATTTTTCTATGTTCAAATTGTAATTTCTTCTGCCTTTCTTCATGTTAAAATTGTAATTTCTTCTGCATTTTTCTATGTTAAAATTGTAATTTCTTCTGCATTTTTCTATGTTAAAATTGTAATTTCTTCTGCATTTTTCTATGTTAAAATTGTAATTTCTTCTGCATTTTTCTATGTTAAAATTGTAATTTCTTCTGCCTTTCTTCATGTTCAAATTGTAATTTCTTCTGCATTTTTCTATGTTAAAATTGTAATTTCTTCTGCCTTTCTTCATGTTCAAATTGTAATTTCTTCTGCATTTTTCTATGTTAAAATTGTAATTTCTTCTGCCTTTCTTCATGTTCAAATTGTAATTTCTTCTGCCTTTCTTCATGTTCAAATTGTAATTTCTTCTGCCTTTCTTCATGTTAAAATTGTAATTTCTTCTGCATTTTTCTATGTTAAAATTGTAATTTCTTCTGCATTTTTCTATGTTAAAATTGTAATTTCTTCTGCATTTTTCTATGTTAAAATTGTAATTTCTTCTGCATTTTTCTATGTTAAAATTGTAATTTCTTCTGCATTTTTCTATGTTAAAATTGTAATTTCTTCTGCCTTTCTTCATGTTCAAATTGTAATTTCTTCTGCATTTTTCTATGTTAAAATTGTAATTTCTTCTGCCTTTCTTCTATGTTCAAATTGTAATTTCTTCTGCCTTTCTTCATGTTCAAATTGTAATTTCTTCTGCCTTTCTTCATGTTAAAATTGTAATTTCTTCTGCATTTTTCTATGTTAAAATTGTAATTTCTTCTGCATTTTTCTATGTTAAAATTGTAATTTCTTCTGCATTTTTCTATGTTAAAATTGTAATTTCTTCTGCATTTTTCTATGTTAAAATTGTAATTTCTTCTTCCTTTCTTCATGTTAAAATTGTAATTTCTTCTGCCTTTCTTCATGTTCAAATTGTAATTTCTTCTGCATTTTTCTATGTTAAAATTGTAATTTCTTCTGCATTTTTCTATGTTAAAATTGTAATTTCTTCTGCATTTTTCTATGTTAAAATTCTAATTTCTTCTGCATTTTTCTATGTTAAAATTGTAATTTCTTCTGCATTTTTCTATGTTAAAATTGTAATTTCTTCTGCCTTTCTTCATGTTAAAATTGTAATTTCTTCTGCATTTTTCTATGTTAAAATTGTAATTTCTTCTGCCTTTCTTCATGTTCAAATTGTAATTTCTTCTGCATTTTTCTATGTTAAAATTGTAATTTCTTCTGCATTTTTCTATGTTAAAATTGTAATTTCTTCTGCATTTTTCTATGTTAAAATTGTAATTTCTTCTGCATTTTTCTATGTTAAAATTGTAATTTCTTCTGCATTTTTCTATGTTAAAATTGTAATTTCTTCTGCCTTTCTTCATGTTAAAATTGTAATTTCTTCTGCCTTTCTTCATGTTCAAATTGTAATTTCTTCTGCATTTTTCTATGTTAAAATTGTAATTTCTTCTGCATTTTTCTATGTTAAAATTGTAATTTCTTCTGCATTTTTCTATGTTAAAATTCTAATTTCTTCTGCATTTTTCTATGTTAAAATTGTAATTTCTTCTGCATTTTTCTATGTTAAAATTGTAATTTCTTCTGCCTTTCTTCATGTTCAAATTGTAATTTCTTCTGCATTTTTCTATGTTAAAATTGTAATTTCTTCTGCCTTTCTTCATGTTAAAATTGTAATTTCTTCTGCATTTTTCTATGTTAAAATTGTAATTTCTTCTGCCTTTCTTCATGTTCAAATTGTAATTTCTTCTGCATTTTTCTATGTTAAAATTGTAATTTCTTCTGCATTTTTCTATGTTAAAATTGTAATTTCTTCTGCATTTTTCTATGTTAAAATTGTAATTTCTTCTGCATTTTTCTATGTTAAAATTGTAATTTCTTCTGCATTTTTCTATGTTAAAATTGTAATTTCTTCTGCATTTTTCTATGTTAAAATTGTAATTTCTTCTGCATTTTTCTATGTTAAAATTGTAATTTCTTCTGCATTTTTCTATGTTAAAATTGTAATTTCTTCTTCCTTTCTTCATGTTAAAATTGTAATTTCTTCTGCCTTTCTTCATGTTCAAATTGTAATTTCTTCTGCATTTTTCTATGTTAAAATTGTAATTTCTTCTGCATTTTTCTATGTTAAAATTGTAATTTCTTCTGCATTTTTCTATGTTAAAATTGTAATTTCTTCTGCATTTTTCTATGTTAAAATTGTAATTTCTTCTGCATTTTTCTATGTTAAAATTGTAATTTCTTCTGCCTTTCTTCATGTTAAAATTGTAATTTCTTCTGCATTTTTCTATGTTAAAATTGTAATTTCTTCTGCCTTTCTTCATGTTCAAATTGTAATTTCTTCTGCATTTTTCTATGTTAAAATTGTAATTTCTTCTGCATTTTTCTATGTTAAAATTGTAATTTCTTCTGCATTTTTCTATGTTAAAATTGTAATTTCTTCTGCATTTTTTCTATGTTAAAATTGTAATTTCTTCTGCATTTTTCTATGTTAAAATTGTAATTTCTTCTTCCTTTCTTCATGTTAAAATTGTAATTTCTTCTGCCTTTCTTCATGTTCAAATTGTAATTTCTTCTGCATTTTTCTATGTTAAAATTGTAATTTCTTCTGCATTTTTCTATGTTAAAATTGTAATTTCTTCTGCATTTTTCTATGTTAAAATTCTAATTTCTTCTGCATTTTTCTATGTTAAAATTGTAATTTCTTCTGCATTTTTCTATGTTAAAATTGTAATTTCTTCTGCCTTTCTTCATGTTCAAATTGTAATTTCTTCTGCATTTTTCTATGTTAAAATTGTAATTTCTTCTGCCTTTCTTCATGTTAAAATTGTAATTTCTTCTGCATTTTTCTATGTTAAAATTGTAATTTCTTCTGCCTTTCTTCATGTTCAAATTGTAATTTCTTCTGCATTTTTCTATGTTAAAATTGTAATTTCTTCTGCATTTTTCTATGTTAAAATTGTAATTTCTTCTGCATTTTTCTATGTTAAAATTGTAATTTCTTCTGCATTTTTCTATGTTAAAATTGTAATTTCTTCTGCATTTTTCTATGTTAAAATTGTAATTTCTTCTGCATTTTTCTATGTTAAAATTCTAATTTCTTCTGCATTTTTCTATGTTAAAATTGTAATTTCTTCTGCATTTTTCTATGTTAAAATTGTAATTTCTTCTGCATTTTTCTATGTTAAAATTCTAATTTCTTCTGCATTTTTCTATGTTAAAATTGTAATTTCTTCTGCATTTTTCTATGTTAAAATTGTAATTTCTTCTGCCTTTCTTCATGTTCAAATTGTAATTTCTTCTGCATTTTTCTATGTTAAAATTGTAATTTCTTCTGCCTTTCTTCATGTTAAAATTGTAATTTCTTCTGCATTTTTCTATGTTAAAATTGTAATTTCTTCTGCATTTTTCTATGTTAAAATTGTAATTTCTTCTGCATTTTTCTATGTTAAAATTGTAATTTCTTCTGCATTTTTCTATGTTAAAATTGTAATTTCTTCTGCATTTTTCTATGTTAAAATTGTAATTTCTTCTGCATTTTTCTATGTTAAAATTGTAATTTCTTCTGCATTTTTCTATGTTAAAATTGTAATTTCTTCTGCATTTTTCTATGTTAAAATTGTAATTTCTTCTGCATTTTTCTATGTTAAAATTGTAATTTCTTCTGCCTTTCTTCATGTTCAAATTGTAATTTCTTCTGCATTTTTCTATGTTAAAATTGTAATTTCTTCTGCCTTTCTTCATGTTAAAATTGTAATTTCTTCTGCATTTTTCTATGTTAAAATTGTAATTTCTTCTGCCTTTCTTCATGTTCAAATTGTAATTTCTTCTGCATTTTTCTATGTTAAAATTGTAATTTCTTCTGCCTTTCTTCTATGTTCAAATTGTAATTTCTTCTGCATTTTTCTATGTTAAAATTGTAATTTCTTCTGCATTTTTCTATGTTAAAATTGTAATTTCTTCTGCATTTTTCTATGTTAAAATTGTAATTTCTTCTGCCTTTCTTCATGTTCAAATTGTAATTTCTTCTGCATTTTTCTATGTTAAAATTGTAATTTCTTCTGCATTTTTCTATGTTAAAATTGTAATTTCTTCTGCATTTTTCTATGTTAAAATTGTAATTTCTTCTGCCTTTCTTCATGTTCAAATTGTAATTTCTTCTGCATTTTTCTATGTTAAAATTGTAATTTCTTCTGCATTTTTCTATGTTAAAATTGTAATTTCTTCTGCATTTTTCTATGTTAAAATTGTAATTTCTTCTGCCTTTCTTCATGTTCAAATTGTAATTTCTTCTGCATTTTTCTATGTTAAAATTGTAATTTCTTCTGCCTTTCTTCAGGTTAAAATTGTAATTTCTTCTGCATTTTTCTATGTTAAAATTGTAATTTCTTCTGCCTTTCTTCATGTTCAAATTGTAATTTCTTCTGCATTTTTCTATGTTAAAATTGTAATTTCTTCTGCCTTTCTTTATGTTCAAATTGTAATTTCTTCTGCATTTTTCTATGTTAAAATTGTAATTTCTTCTGCATTTTTCTATGTTAAAATTGTAATTTCTTCTGCATTTTTCTATGTTAAAATTGTAATTTCTTCTGCCTTTCTTCATGTTCAAATTGTAATTTCTTCTGCATTTTTCTATGTTAAAATTGTAATTTCTTCTGCATTTTTCTATGTTAAAATTGTAATTTCTTCTGCATTTTTCTATGTTAAAATTGTAATTTCTTCTGCCTTTCTTCATGTTCAAATTGTAATTTCTTCTGCATTTTTCTATGTTAAAATTGTAATTTCTTCTGCATTTTTCTATGTTAAAATTGTAATTTCTTCTGCATTTTTCTATGTTAAAATTGTAATTTCTTCTGCATTTTTCTATGTTAAAATTGTAATTTCTTCTGCATTTTTCTATGTTAAAATTGTAATTTCTTCTGCATTTTTCTATGTTAAAATTGTAATTTCTTCTGCCTTTCTTCATGTTCAAATTGTAATTTCTTCTGCATTTTTCTATGTTAAAATTGTAATTTCTTCTGCCTTTCTTCATGTTCAAATTGTAATTTCTTCTGCATTTTTCTATGTTAAAATTGTAATTTCTTCTGCCTTTCTTCATGTTCAAATTGTAATTTCTTCTGCATTTTTCTATGTTAAAATTGTAATTTCTTCTGCCTTTCTTCATGTTAAAATTGTAATTTCTTCTGCCTTTCTTCATGTTCAAATTGTAATTTCTTCTGCATTTTTCTATGTTAAAATTGTAATTTCTTCTGCCTTTCTTCATGTTAAAATTGTAATTTCTTCTGCCTTTCTTCATGTTCAAATTGTAATTTCTTCTGCATTTTTCTATGTTAAAATTGTAATTTCTTCTGCATTTTTCTATGTTAAAATTGTAATTTCTTCTGCATTTTTCTATGTTAAAATTGTAATTTCTTCTGCATTTTTCTATGTTAAAATTGTAATTTCTTCTGCATTTTTCTATGTTAAAATTGTAATTTCTTCTGCCTTTCTTCATGTTCAAATTGTAATTTCTTCTGCATTTTTCTATGTTAAAATTGTAATTTCTTCTGCCTTTCTTCATGTTCAAATTGTAATTTCTTCTGCATTTTTCTATGTTAAAATTGTAATTTCTTCTGCCTTTCTTCATGTTCAAATTGTAATTTCTTCTGCATTTTTCTATGTTAAAATTGTAATTTCTTCTGCCTTTCTTCATGTTAAAATTGTAATTTCTTCTGCCTTTCTTCATGTTCAAATTGTAATTTCTTCTGCATTTTTCTATGTTAAAATTGTAATTTCTTCTGCCTTTCTTCATGTTAAAATTGTAATTTCTTCTGCCTTTCTTCATGTTCAAATTGTAATTTCTTCTGCATTTTTCTATGTTAAAATTGTAATTTCTTCTGCATTTTTCTATGTTAAAATTGTAATTTCTTCTGCATTTTTCTATGTTAAAATTCTAATTTCTTCTGCATTTTTCTATGTTAAAATTGTAATTTCTTCTGCATTTTTCTATGTTAAAATTGTAATTTCTTCTGCCTTTCTTCATGTTCAAATTGTAATTTCTTCTGCATTTTTCTATGTTAAAATTGTAATTTCTTCTGCCTTTCTTCATGTTAAAATTGTAATTTCTTCTGCATTTTTCTATGTTAAAATTGTAATTTCTTCTGCCTTTCTTCATGTTCAAATTGTAATTTCTTCTGCATTTTTCTATGTTAAAATTGTAATTTCTTCTGCATTTTTCTATGTTAAAATTGTAATTTCTTCTGCATTTTTCTATGTTAAAATTGTAATTTCTTCTGCATTTTTCTATGTTAAAATTCTAATTTCTTCTGCATTTTTCTATGTTAAAATTGTAATTTCTTCTGCATTTTTCTATGTTAAAATTGTAATTTCTTCTGCCTTTCTTCATGTTCAAATTGTAATTTCTTCTGCATTTTTCTATGTTAAAATTGTAATTTCTTCTGCCTTTCTTCATGTTCAAATTGTAATTTCTTCTGCATTTTTCTATGTTAAAATTGTAATTTCTTCTGCCTTTCTTCATGTTAAAATTGTAATTTCTTCTGCATTTTTCTATGTTAAAATTGTAATTTCTTCTGCCTTTCTTCATGTTCAAATTGTAATTTCTTCTGCATTTTTCTATGTTAAAATTGTAATTTCTTCTGCATTTTTCTATGTTAAAATTGTAATTTCTTCTGCATTTTTCTATGTTAAAATTGTAATTTCTTCTGCATTTTTCTATGTTAAAATTGTAATTTCTTCTGCATTTTTCTATGTTAAAATTGTAATTTCTTCTGCATTTTTCTATGTTAAAATTGTAATTTCTTCTGCATTTTTCTATGTTAAAATTCTAATTTCTTCTGCATTTTTCTATGTTAAAATTGTAATTTCTTCTGCATTTTTCTATGTTAAAATTGTAATTTCTTCTGCCTTTCTTCATGTTCAAATTGTAATTTCTTCTGCATTTTTCTATGTTAAAATTGTAATTTCTTCTGCATTTTTCTATGTTAAAATTGTAATTTCTTCTGCATTTTTCTATGTTAAAATTGTAATTTCTTCTGCATTTTTCTATGTTAAAATTGTAATTTCTTCTGCCTTTCTTCATGTTCAAATTGTAATTTCTTCTGCCTTTCTTCATGTTCAAATTGTAATTTCTTCTGCCTTTCTTCATGTTCAAATTGTAATTTCTTCTGCATTTTTCTATGTTAAAATTGTAATTTCTTCTGCATTTTTCTATGTTCAAATTGTAATTTCTTCTGCATTTTTCTATGTTAAAATTGTAATTTCTTCTGCCTTTCTTCATGTTCAAATTGTAATTTCTTCTGCATTTTTCTATGTTAAAATTGTAATTTCTTCTGCATTTTTCTATGTTAAAATTGTAATTTCTTCTGCATTTTTCTATGTTAAAATTGTAATTTCTTCTGCATTTTTCTATGTTAAAATTGTAATTTCTTCTGCCTTTCTTCATGTTCAAATTGTAATTTCTTCTGCCTTTCTTCATGTTCAAATTGTAATTTCTTCTGCCTTTCTTCATGTTCAAATTGTAATTTCTTCTGCATTTTTCTATGTTAAAATTGTAATTTCTTCTGCATTTTTCTATGTTCAAATTGTAATTTCTTCTGCATTTTTCTATGTTAAAATTGTAATTTCTTCTGCCTTTCTTCATGTTCAAATTGTAATTTCTTCTGCATTTTTCTATGTTAAAATTGTAATTTCTTCTGCATTTTTCTATGTTCAAATTGTAATTTCTTCTGCATTTTTCTATGTTAAAATTGTAATTTCTTCTGCATTTTTCTATGTTAAAATTGTAATTTCTTCTGCATTTTTCTATGTTAAAATTGTAATTACTTCTGCATTTTTCTATGTTAAAATTGTAATTTCTTCTGCCTTTCTTCATGTTCAAATTGTAATTTCTTCTGCATTTTTCTATGTTAAAATTGTAATTTCTTCTGCATTTTTCTATGTTAAAATTGTAATTTCTTCTGCATTTTTCTATGTTAAAATTGTAATTTCTTCTGCATTTTTCTATGTTAAAATTGTAATTTCTTCTGCATTTTTCTATGTTAAAATTGTAATTTCTTCTGCATTTTTCTATGTTAAAATTGTAATTTCTTCTGCATTTTTCTATGTTAAAATTGTAATTTCTTCTGCATTTTTCTATGTTAAAATTGTAATTTCTTCTGCCTTTCTTCATGTTAAAATTGTAATTTCTTCTGCCTTTCTTCATGTTCAAATTGTAATTTCTTCTGCATTTTTCTATGTTAAAATTCTAATTTCTTCTGCATTTTTCTATGTTAAAATTGTAATTTCTTCTGCATTTTTCTATGTTAAAATTGTAATTTCTTCTGCATTTTTCTATGTTAAAATTGTAATTTCTTCTGCATTTTTCTATGTTAAAATTGTAATTTCTTCTGCATTTTTCTATGTTAAAATTGTAATTTCTTCTGCCTTTCTTCATGTTCAAATTGTAATTTCTTCTGCATTTTTCTATGTTAAAATTGTAATTTCTTCTGCATTTTTCGATGTTAAAATTGTAATTTCTTCTGCATTTTTCTATGTTAAAATTGTAATTTCTTCTGCATTTTTCTATGTTAAAATTGTAATTTCTTCTGCCTTTCTTCATGTTCAAATTGTAATTTCTTCTGCATTTTTCTATGTTAAAATTGTAATTTCTTCTGCCTTTCTTCATGTTCAAATTGTAATTTCTTCTGCATTTTTCTATGTTAAAATTGTAATTTCTTCTGCATTTTTCTATGTTCAAATTGTAATTTCTTCTGCATTTTTCTATGTTAAAATTGTAATTTCTTCTGCATTTTTCTATGTTAAAATTCTAATTTCTTCTGCATTTTTCTATGTTAAAATTGTAATTTCTTCTGCATTTTTCTATGTTAAAATTGTAATTTCTTCTGCATTTTTCTATGTTAAAATTGTAATTTCTTCTGCATTTTTCTATGTTAAAATTGTAATTTCTTCTGCATTTTTCTATGTTAAAATTGTAATTTCTTCTGCCTTTCTTCATGTTCAAATTGTAATTTCTTCTGCATTTTTCTATGTTAAAATTGTAATTTATTCTGCATTTTTCTATGTTCAAATTGTAATTTCTTCTGCATTTTTCTATGTTAAAATTGTAATTTCTTCTGCATTTTTCTATGTTAAAATTGTAATTTCTTCTGCATTTTTCTATGTTAAAATTGTAATTTCTTCTGCATTTTTCTATGTTAAAATTGTAATTTCTTCTGCATTTTTCTATGTTAAAATTGTAATTTCTTCTGCCTTTCTTCATGTTCAAATTGTAATTTCTTCTGCATTTTTCTATGTTAAAATTGTAATTTCTTCTGCATTTTTCTATGTTAAAATTGTAATTTCTTCTGCATTTTTCTATGTTAAAATTGTAATTTCTTCTGCATTTTTCTATGTTAAAATTGTAATTTCTTCTGCATTTTTCTATGTTAAAATTGTAATTTCTTCTGCATTTTTCTATGTTAAAATTGTAATTTCTTCTGCCTTTCTTCATGTTAAAATTGTAATTTCTTCTGCCTTTCTTCATGTTAAAATTGTAATTTCTTCTGCATTTTTCTATGTTAAAATTGTAATTTCTTCTGCATTTTTCTATGTTAAAATTGTAATTTCTTCTGCCTTTCTTCATGTTAAAATTGTAATTTCCTCTGCATTTTTCTATGTTAAAATTGTAATTTCTTCTGCCTTTCTTCATGTTCAAATTGTAATTTCTTTTGCATTTTTCTATGTTAAAATTGTAATTTCTTCTGCATTTTTCTATGTTAAAATTGTAATTACTTCTGCATTTTTCTATGTTAAAATTGTAATTTCTTCTGCATTTTTCTATGTTAAAATTGTAATTTCTTCTGCATTTTTCTATGTTAAAATTGTAATTTCTTCTGCCTTTCTTCATGTTCAAATTGTAATTTCTTCTGCATTTTTCTATGTTAAAATTGTAATTTCTTCTGCATTTTTCTATGTTAAAATTGTAATTTCTTCTGCATTTTTCTATGTTAAAATTGTAATTTCTTCTGCATTTTTCTATGTTAAAATTGTAATTTCTTCTGCATTTTTCTATGTTAAAATTGTAATTTCTTCTGCATTTTTCTATGTTAAAATTGTAATTTCTTCTGCATTTTTCTATGTTAAAATTGTACTTTCTTCTGCATTTTTCTATGTTAAAATTGTAATTTCTTCTGCATTTTTCTATGTTAAAATTGTAATTTCTTCTGCATTTTTCTATGTTAAAATTGTAATTTCTTCTGCATTTTTCTATGTTAAAATTGTAATTTCTTCTTCCTTTCTTCATGTTCAAATTGTAATTTCTTCTGCCTTTCTTCATGTTCAAATTGTAATTTCTTCTGCATTTTTCTATGTTAAAATTGTAATTTCTTCTGCATTTTTCTATGTTAAAATTGTAATTTCTTCTGCATTTTTCTATGTTAAAATTCTAATTTCTTCTGCATTTTTCTATGTTAAAATTGTAATTTCTTCTGCATTTTTCTATGTTAAAATTGTAATTTCTTCTGCCTTTCTTCATGTTCAAATTGTAATTTCTTCTGCCTTTCTTCATGTTCAAATTGTAATTTCTTCTGCATTTTTCTATGTTAAAATTGTAATTTCTTCTGCATTTTTCTATGTTAAAATTGTAATTTCTTCTGCATTTTTCTATGTTAAAATTGTAATTTCTTCTGCATTTTTCTATGTTAAAATTGTAATTTCTTCTGCATTTTTCTATGTTAAAATTGTAATTTCTTCTGCATTTTTCTATGTTAAAATTGTAATTTCTTCTGCATTTTTCTATGTTAAAATTGTAATTTCTTCTGCATTTTTCTATGTTAAAATTGTAATTTCTTCTGCATTTTTCTATGTTAAAATTGTAATTTCTTCTGCATTTTTCTATGTTAAAATTGTAATTTCTTCTGCATTTTTCTATGTTAAAATTGTAATTTCTTCTGAATTTTTCTATGTTAAAATTGTAATTTCTTCTGCATTTTTCTATGTTAAAATTGTAATTTCTTCTGCCTTTCTTCATGTTCAAATTGTAATTTCTTCTGCATTTTTCTATGTTAAAATTGTAATTTCTTCTGCATTTTTCTATGTTAAAATTGTAATTTCTTCTGCATTTTTCTATGTTAAAATTGTAATTTCTTCTGCATTTTTCTATGTTAAAATTGTAATTTCTTCTGCATTTTTCTATGTTAAAATTGTAATTTCTTCTGCATTTTTCTATGTTAAAATTGTAATTTCTTCTGCCTTTCTTCATGTTCAAATTGTAATTTCTTCTGCCTTTCTTCATGTTCAAATTGTAATTTCTTCTGCATTTTTCTATGTTAAAATTGTAATTTCTTCTGCATTTTTCTATGTTAAAATTGTAATTTCTTCTGCATTTTTCTATGTTAAAATTGTAATTTCTTCTGCATTTTTCTATGTTAAAATTGTAATTTCTTCTGCATTTTTCTATGTTAAAATTGTAATTTCTTCTGCATTTTTCTATGTTAAAATTGTAATTTCTTCTGCATTTTTCTATGTTAAAATTGTAATTTCTTCTGCATTTTTCTATGTTAAAATTGTAATTTCTTCTGCATTTTTCTATGTTAAAATTGTAATTTCTTCTGCCTTTCTTCATGTTCAAATTGTAATTTCTTCTGCATTTTTCTATGTTAAAATTGTAATTTCTTCTGCATTTTTCTATGTTAAAATTGTAATTTCTTCTGCATTTTTCTATGTTAAAATTGTAATTTCTTCTGCCTTTCTTCATGTTCAAATTGTAATTTCTTCTGCCTTTCTTCATGTTCAAATTGTAATTTCTTCTGCATTTTTCTATGTTAAAATTGTAATTTCTTCTGCATTTTTCGATGTTAAAATTGTAATTTCTTCTGCATTTTTCTATGTTAAAATTGTAATTTCTTCTGCATTTTTCTATGTTAAAATTGTAATTTCTTCTGCATTTTTCTATGTTAAAATTGTAATTTCTTCTGCCTTTCTTCATGTTCAAATTGTAATTTCTTCTGCATTTTTCTATGTTAAAATTGTAATTTCTTCTGCCTTTCTTCATGTTCAAA
Source organism: Euprymna scolopes (assembly GCF_053919585.1). Classification (NCBI taxonomy): domain Eukaryota; kingdom Metazoa; phylum Mollusca; class Cephalopoda; order Sepiida; family Sepiolidae; genus Euprymna; species Euprymna scolopes. The sequence goes on along the minus strand of NW_027633648.1, from coordinate 18,617 downwards.
TTGTAATTTCTTCTGCATTTTTCTATGTTAAAATTGTAATTTCTTCTGCATTTTTCTATGTTAAAATTGTAATTTCTTCTGCATTTTTCTATGTTAAAATTGTAATTTCTTCTGCCTTTCTTCATGTTCAAATTGTAATTTCTTCTGCATTTTTCTATGTTAAAATTGTAATTTCTTCTGCATTTTTCTATGTTAAAATTGTAATTTCTTCTGCATTTTTCTATGTTAAAATTGTAATTTCTTCTGCCTTTCTTCATGTTCAAATTGTAATTTCTTCTGCATTTTTCTATGTTAAAATTGTAATTTCTTCTGCCTTTCTTCATGTTAAAATTGTAATTTCTTCTGCCTTTCTTCATGTTCAAATTGTAATTTCTTCTGCCTTTCTTCATGTTCAAATTGTAATTTCTTCTGCATTTTTCGATGTTAAAATTGTAATTTCTTCTGCATTTTTCTATGTTAAAATTGTAATTTCTTCTGCATTTTTCTATGTTAAAATTGTAATTTCTTCTGCATTTTTCTATGTTAAAATTGTAATTTCTTCTGCCTTTCTTCATGTTCAAATTGTAATTTCTTCTGCATTTTTCTATGTTAAAATTGTAATTTCTTCTGCCTTTCTTCATGTTCAAATTGTAATTTCTTCTGCATTTTTCTATGTTAAAATTGTAATTTCTTCTGCATTTTTCTATGTTAAAATTGTAATTTCTTCTGCATTTTTCTATGTTAAAATTGTAATTTCTTCTGCCTTTCTTCATGTTCAAATTGTAATTTCTTCTGCATTTTTCTATGTTAAAATTGTAATTTCTTCTGCATTTTTCTATGTTAAAATTGTAATTTCTTCTGCATTTTTCTATGTTAAAATTGTAATTTCTTCTGCCTTTCTTCATGTTCAAATTGTAATTTCTTCTGCATTTTTCTATGTTAAAATTGTAATTTCTTCTGCCTTTCTTCATGTTAAAATTGTAATTTCTTCTGCCTTTCTTCATGTTCAAATTGTAATTTCTTCTGCATTTTTCTATGTTAAAATTGTAATTTCTTCTGCATTTTTCTATGTTAAAATTGTAATTTCTTCTGCATTTTTCTATGTTAAAATTGTAATTTCTTCTGCCTTTCTTCATGTTCAAATTGTAATTTCTTCTGCATTTTTCTATGTTAAAATTGTAATTTCTTCTGCATTTTTCGATGTTAAAATTGTAATTTCTTCTGCATTTTTCTATGTTAAAATTGTAATTTCTTCTGCATTTTTCTATGTTAAAATTGTAATTTCTTCTGCATTTTTCTATGTTAAAATTGTAATTTCTTCTGCCTTTCTTCATGTTCAAATTGTAATTTCTTCTGCATTTTTCTATGTTAAAATTGTAATTTCTTCTGCATTTTTCGATGTTAAAATTGTAATTTCTTCTGCCTTTCTTCATGTTAAAATTGTAATTTCTTCTGCATTTTTCTATGTTAAAATTGTAATTTCTTCTGCATTTTTCTATGTTAAAATTGTAATTTCTTCTGCATTTTTCTTTGTTAAAATTGTAATTTCTTCTGCCTTTCTTCATGTTAAAATTGTAATTTCTTCTGCCTTTCTTCATGTTAAAATTGTAATTTCTTCTGCCTTTCTTCATGTTAAAATTGTAATTTCTTCTGCATTTTTCTATGTTAAAATTGTAATTTCTTCTGCATTTTTCTATGTTAAAATTGTAATTTCTTCTGCATTTTTCTTTGTTAAAATTGTAATTTCTTCTGCCTTTCTTCATGTTAAAATTGTAATTTCTTCTGCCTTTCTTCATGTTAAAATTGTAATTTCTTCTGCATTTTTCTATGTTAAAATTGTAATTTCTTCTGCATTTTTCTATGTTAAAATTGTAATTTCTTCTGCATTTTTCTATGTTAAAATTGTAATTTCTTCTGCCTTTCTTCATGTTCAAATTGTAATTTCTTCTGCATTTTTCTATGTTAAAATTGTAATTTCTTCTGCATTTTTCGATGTTAAAATTGTAATTTCTTCTGCATTTTTCTATGTTAAAATTGTAATTTCTTCTGCATTTTTCTATGTTAAAATTGTAATTTCTTCTGCATTTCTTCATGTTCAAATTGTAATTTCTTCTGCATTTTTCTATGTTAAAATTGTAATTTCTTCTGCATTTTTCTATGTTAAAATTGTAATTTCTTCTGCCTTTCTTCATGTTCAAATTGTAATTTCTTCTGCATTTTTCTATGTTAAAATTGTAATTTCTTCTGCCTTTCTTCATGTTAAAATTGTAATTTCTTCTGCCTTTCTTCATGTTAAAATTGTAATTTCTTCTGCATTTTTCTATGTTAAAATTGTAATTTCTTCTGCATTTTTCTATGTTAAAATTGTAATTTCTTCTGCATTTTTCTATGTTAAAATTGTAATTTCTTCTGCCTTTCTTCATGTTCAAATTGTAATTTCTTCTGCATTTTTCTATGTTAAAATTGTAATTTCTTCTGCATTTTTCGATGTTAAAATTGTAATTTCTTCTGCATTTTTCTATGTTAAAATTGTAATTTCTTCTGCATTTTTCTATGTTAAAATTGTAATTTCTTCTGCATTTTTCTATGTTAAAATTGTAATTTCTTCTGCCTTTCTTCATGTTCAAATTGTAATTTCTTCTGCATTTTTCTATGTTAAAATTGTAATTTCTTCTGCCTTTCTTCATGTTCAAATTGTAATTTCTTCTGCCTTTCTTCATGTTAAAATTGTAATTTCTTCTGCATTTTTCTATGTTAAAATTGTAATTTCTTCTGCATTTTTCTATGTTAAAATTGTAATTTCTTCTGCATTTTTCTATGTTAAAATTGTAATTTCTTCTGCCTTTCTTCATGTTCAAATTGTAATTTCTTCTGCATTTTTCTATGTTAAAATTGTAATTTCTTCTGCATTTTTCGATGTTAAAATTGTAATTTCTTCTGCATTTTTCTATGTTAAAATTGTAATTTCTTCTGCATTTTTCTATGTTAAAATTGTAATTTCTTCTGCATTTCTTCATGTTCAAATTGTAATTTCTTCTGCATTTTTCTATGTTAAAATTGTAATTTCTTCTGCATTTTTCTATGTTAAAATTGTAATTTCTTCTGCCTTTCTTCATGTTCAAATTGTAATTTCTTCTGCATTTTTCTATGTTAAAATTGTAATTTCTTCTGCCTTTCTTCATGTTAAAATTGTAATTTCTTCTGCCTTTCTTCATGTTAAAATTGTAATTTCTTCTGCATTTTTCTATGTTAAAATTGTAATTTCTTCTGCATTTTTCTATGTTAAAATTGTAATTTCTTCTGCATTTTTCTATGTTAAAATTGTAATTTCTTCTGCCTTTCTTCATGTTCAAATTGTAATTTCTTCTGCATTTTTCTATGTTAAAATTGTAATTTCTTCTGCATTTTTCGATGTTAAAATTGTAATTTCTTCTGCATTTTTCTATGTTAAAATTGTAATTTCTTCTGCATTTTTCTATGTTAAAATTGTAATTTCTTCTGCATTTTTCTATGTTAAAATTGTAATTTCTTCTGCCTTTCTTCATGTTCAAATTGTAATTTCTTCTGCATTTTTCTATGTTAAAATTGTAATTTCTTCTGCCTTTCTTCATGTTCAAATTGTAATTTCTTCTGCATTTTTCTATGTTAAAATTGTAATTTCTTCTGCATTTTTCTATGTTAAAATTGTAATTTCTTCTGCATTTTTCTATGTTAAAATTGTAATTTCTTCTTCCTTTCTTCATGTTAAAATTGTAATTTCTTCTGCATTTTTCTATGTTAAAATTGTAATTTCTTCTGCATTTTTCTATGTTAAAATTGTAATTTCTTCTGCATTTTTCTATGTTAAAATTGTAATTTCTTCTGCCTTTCTTCATGTTCAAATTGTAATTTCTTCTGCCTTTCTTCATGTTCAAATTGTAATTTCTTCTGCATTTTTCTATGTTAAAATTGTAATTTCTTCTGCATTTTTCTATGTTAAAATTGTAATTTCTTCTGCACTTTTCTATGTTAAAATTGTAATTTCTTCTGCATTTTTCTATGTTAAAATTGTAATTTCTTCTGCATTTTTCTATGTTAAAATTGTAATTTCTTCTGCCTTTCTTCATGTTAAAATTGTAATTACTTCTGCATTTTTCTATGTTAAAATTGTAATTTCTTCTGCCTTTCTTCATGTTCAAATTGTAATTTCTTCTGCATTTTTCTATGTTAAAATTGTAATTTCTTCTGCATTTTTCTATGTTAAAATTGTAATTTCTTCTGCATTTTTCTATGTTAAAATTGTAATTTCTTCTGCATTTCTTCATGTTCAAATTATAATTTCTTCTGCCTTTCTTCATGTTCAAATTGTAATTTCTTCTGCATTTTTCTATGTTAAAATTGTAATTTCTTCTGCATTTTTCTATGTTAAAATTGTAATTTCTTCTGCATTTCTTCATGTTAAAATTGTAATTAATTCTGCATTTTTCTATGTTAAAATTGTAATTTCTTCTGCCTTTCTTCATGTTCAAATTGTAATTTCTTCTGCATTTTTCTATGTTAAAATTGTAATTTCTTCTGCATTTTTCTATGTTAAAATTGTAATTTCTTCTGCATTTTTCTATGTTAAAATTGTAATTTCTTCTGCATTTTTCTATGTTAAAATTGTAATTTCTTCTGCATTTTTCTATGTTAAAATTGTAATTTCTTCTGCATTTTTCTATGTTAAAATTGTAATTTCTTCTGCATTTTTCTATGTTAAAATTGTAATTTCTTCTGCCTTTCTTCATGTTCAAATTGTAATTTCTTCTGCATTTTTCTATGTTAAAATTGTAATTTCTTCTGCATTTTTCTATGTTAAAATTGTAATTTCTTCTGCATTTTTCTATGTTAAAATTGTAATTTCTTCTGCATTTTTCTATGTTAAAATTGTAATTTCTTCTGCCTTTCTTCATGTTCAAATTGTAATTTCTTCTGCATTTTTCTATGTTAAAATTGTAATTTCTTCTGCATTTTTCTATGTTAAAATTGTAATTTCTTCTGCATTTTTCTATGTTAAAATTGTAATTTCTTCTGCCTTTCTTCATGTTCAAATTGTAATTTCTTCTGCCTTTCTTCATGTTCAAATTGTAATTTCTTCTGCATTTTTCTATGTTAAAATTGTAATTTCTTCTGCATTTTTCGATGTTAAAATTGTAATTTCTTCTGCATTTTTCTATGTTAAAATTGTAATTTCTTCTGCATTTTTCTATGTTAAAATTGTAATTTCTTCTGCATTTTTCTATGTTAAAATTGTAATTTCTTCTGCCTTTCTTCATGTTCAAATTGTAATTTCTTCTGCATTTTTCTATGTTAAAATTGTAATTTCTTCTGCATTTTTCTATGTTAAAATTGTAATTTCTTCTGCATTTTTCGATGTTAAAATTGTAATTTCTTCTGCATTTTTCTATGTTAAAATTGTAATTTCTTCTGCATTTTTCTATGTTAAAATTGTAATTTCTTCTGCATTTTTCTATGTTAAAATTGTAATTTCTTCTGCCTTTCTTCATGTTCAAATTGTAATTTCTTCTGCATTTTTCTATGTTAAAATTGTAATTTCTTCTGCCTTTCTTCATGTTCAAATTGTAATTTCTTCTGCATTTTTCTATGTTAAAATTGTAATTTCTTCTGCATTTTTCTATGTTAAAATTGTAATTTCTTCTGCATTTTTCTATGTTAAAATTGTAATTTCTTCTGCATTTTTCTATGTTAAAATTGTAATTTCTTCTGCATTTTTCTATGTTAAAATTGTAATTTCTTCTGCATTTTTCTATGTTAAAATTGTAATTTCTTCTGCCTTTCTTCATGTTCAAATTGTAATTTCTTCTGCATTTTTCTATGTTAAAATTGTAATTTCTTCTGCATTTTTCTATGTTAAAATTGTAATTTCTTCTGCATTTTTCTATGTTAAAATTGTAATTTCTTCTGCATTTTTCTATGTTAAAATTGTAATTTCTTCTGCCTTTCTTCATGTTCAAATTGTAATTTCTTCTGCATTTTTCTATGTTAAAATTGTAATTTCTTCTGCATTTTTCTATGTTAAAATTGTAATTTCTTCTGCATTTTTCTATGTTAAAATTGTAATTTCTTCTGCCTTTCTTCATGTTCAAATTGTAATTTCTTCTGCCTTTCTTCATGTTCAAATTGTAATTTCTTCTGCATTTTTCTATGTTAAAATTGTAATTTCTTCTGCATTTTTCGATGTTAAAATTGTAATTTCTTCTGCATTTTTCTATGTTAAAATTGTAATTTCTTCTGCATTTTTCTATGTTAAAATTGTAATTTCTTCTGCATTTTTCTATGTTAAAATTGTAATTTCTTCTGCCTTTCTTCATGTTCAAATTGTAATTTCTTCTGCATTTTTCTATGTTAAAATTGTAATTTCTTCTGCATTTTTCTATGTTAAAATTGTAATTTCTTCTGCATTTTTCGATGTTAAAATTGTAATTTCTTCTGCATTTTTCTATGTTAAAATTGTAATTTCTTCTGCATTTTTCTATGTTAAAATTGTAATTTCTTCTGCATTTTTCTATGTTAAAATTGTAATTTCTTCTGCCTTTCTTCATGTTCAAATTGTAATTTCTTCTGCATTTTTCTATGTTAAAATTGTAATTTCTTCTGCCTTTCTTCATGTTCAAATTGTAATTTCTTCTGCATTTTTCTATGTTAAAATTGTAATTTCTTCTGCATTTTTCTATGTTAAAATTGTAATTTCTTCTGCATTTTTCTATGTTAAAATTGTAATTTCTTCTGCCTTTCTTCATGTTCAAATTGTAATTTCTTCTGCATTTTTCTATGTTAAAATTGTAATTTCTTCTGCATTTTTCTATGTTAAAATTGTAATTTCTTCTGCATTTTTCTATGTTAAAATTGTAATTTCTTCTGCCTTTCTTCATGTTCAAATTGTAATTTCTTCTGCATTTTTCTATGTTAAAATTGTAATTTCTTCTGCATTTTTCTATGTTAAAATTGTAATTTCTTCTGCATTTTTCGATGTTAAAATTGTAATTTCTTCTGCATTTTTCTATGTTAAAATTGTAATTTCTTCTGCATTTTTCTATGTTAAAATTGTAATTTCTTCTGCATTTTTCTATGTTAAAATTGTAATTTCTTCTGCATTTTTCTATGTTAAAATTGTAATTTCTTCTGCCTTTCTTCATGTTCAAATTGTAATTTCTTCTGCATTTTTCGATGTTAAAATTGTAATTTCTTCTGCATTTTTCTATGTTAAAATTGTAATTTCTTCTGCATTTTTCTATGTTAAAATTGTAATTTCTTCTGCCTTTCTTCATGTTCAAATTGTAATTTCTTCTGCATTTTTCTATGTTAAAATTGTAATTTCTTCTGCATTTTTCTATGTTAAAATTGTAATTTCTTCTGCATTTTTCGATGTTAAAATTGTAATTTCTTCTGCATTTTTCTATGTTAAAATTGTAATTTCTTCTGCATTTTTCTATGTTAAAATTGTAATTTCTTCTGCATTTTTCTATGTTAAAATTGTAATTTCTTCTGCCTTTCTTCATGTTCAAATTGTAATTTCTTCTGCATTTTTCTATGTTAAAATTGTAATTTCTTCTGCCTTTCTTCATGTTCAAATTGTAATTTCTTCTGCATTTTTCTATGTTAAAATTGTAATTTCTTCTGCATTTTTCTATGTTAAAATTGTAATTTCTTCTGCATTTTTCTATGTTAAAATTGTAATTTCTTCTGCCTTTCTTCATGTTCAAATTGTAATTTCTTCTGCCTTTCTTCATGTTCAAATTGTAATTTCTTCTGCATTTTTCTATGTTAAAATTGTAATTTCTTCTGCATTTTTCGATGTTAAAATTGTAATTTCTTCTGCATTTTTCTATGTTAAAATTGTAATTTCTTCTGCATTTTTCTATGTTAAAATTGTAATTTCTTCTGCATTTTTCTATGTTAAAATTGTAATTTCTTCTGCCTTTCTTCATGTTCAAATTGTAATTTCTTCTGCATTTTTCTATGTTAAAATTGTAATTTCTTCTGCATTTTTCTATGTTAAAATTGTAATTTCTTCTGCATTTTTCGATGTTAAAATTGTAATTTCTTCTGCATTTTTCTATGTTAAAATTGTAATTTCTTCTGCATTTTTCTATGTTAAAATTGTAATTTCTTCTGCATTTTTCTATGTTAAAATTGTAATTTCTTCTGCCTTTCTTCATGTTCAAATTGTAATTTCTTCTGCATTTTTCTATGTTAAAATTGTAATTTCTTCTGCCTTTCTTCATGTTCAAATTGTAATTTCTTCTGCATTTTTCTATGTTAAAATTGTAATTTCTTCTGCATTTTTCTATGTTAAAATTGTAATTTCTTCTGCATTTTTCTATGTTAAAATTGTAATTTCTTCTGCCTTTCTTCATGTTCAAATTGTAATTTCTTCTGCATTTTTCTATGTTAAAATTGTAATTTCTTCTGCATTTTTCTATGTTAAAATTGTAATTTCTTCTGCATTTTTCTATGTTAAAATTGTAATTTCTTCTGCCTTTCTTCATGTTCAAATTGTAATTTCTTCTGCATTTTTCTATGTTAAAATTGTAATTTCTTCTGCCTTTCTTCATGTTCAAATTGTAATTTCTTCTGCATTTTTCTATGTTAAAATTGTAATTTCTTCTGCATTTTTCTATGTTAAAATTGTAATTTCTTCTGCATTTTTCTATGTTAAAATTGTAATTTCTTCTGCCTTTCTTCATGTTCAAATTGTAATTTCTTCTGCATTTTTCTATGTTAAAATTGTAATTTCTTCTGCATTTTTCTATGTTAAAATTGTAATTTCTTCTGCATTTTTCTATGTTAAAATTGTAATTTCTTCTGCCTTTCTTCATGTTCAAATTGTAATTTCTTCTGCATTTTTCTATGTTAAAATTGTAATTTCTTCTGCCTTTCTTCATGTTAAAATTGTAATTTCTTCTGCCTTTCTTCATGTTCAAATTGTAATTTCTTCTGCATTTTTCTATGTTAAAATTGTAATTTCTTCTGCATTTTTCTATGTTAAAATTGTAATTTCTTCTGCATTTTTCTATGTTAAAATTGTAATTTCTTCTGCATTTTTCTATGTTAAAATTGTAATTTCTTCTGCATTTTTCTATGTTAAATTTGTAATTTCTTCTGCATTTTTCTATGTTAAAATTGTAATTTCTTCTGCCTTTCTTCATGTTCAAATTGTAATTTCTTCTGCATTTTTCTATGTTAAAATTGTAATTTCTTCTGCATTTTTCGATGTTAAAATTGTAATTTCTTCTGCATTTTTCTATGTTAAAATTGTAATTTCTTCTGCATTTTTCTATGTTAAAATTGTAATTTCTTCTGCATTTTTCTATGTTAAAATTGTAATTTCTTCTGCCTTTCTTCATGTTCAAATTGTAATTTCTTCTGCATTTTTCTATGTTAAAATTGTAATTTCTTCTGCCTTTCTTCATGTTCAAATTGTAATTTCTTCTGCATTTTTCTATGTTAAAATTGTAATTTCTTCTGCCTTTCTTCATGTTCAAATTGTAATTTCTTCTGCATTTTTCTATGTTAAAATTGTAATTTCTTCTGCATTTTTCTATGTTAAAATTGTAATTTCTTCTGCATTTTTCTATGTTAAAATTGTAATTTCTTCTTCCTTTCTTCATGTTCAAATTGTAATTTCTTCTGCATTTTTCTATGTTAAAATTGTAATTTCTTCTGCATTTTTCTATGTTAAAATTGTAATTTCTTCTGCATTTTTCTATGTTAAAATTGTAATTTCTTCTGCATTTTTCTATGTTAAAATTGTAATTTCTTCTGCATTTTTCTATGTTAAAATTGTAATTTCTTCTGCCTTTCTTCATGTTCAAATTGTAATTTCTTCTGCCTTTCTTCATGTTAAAATTGTAATTTCTTCTGCCTTTCTTCCTGTTAAAATTTTAATTTCTTCTGCATTTTTCTATGTTAAAATTATAATTTCTTCTGGCTTTCTTCATGTTCAAATTGTAATTTCTTCTGCATTTTTCTATGTTAAAATTGTAATTTCTTCTGCCTTTCTTCATGTTCAAATTGTAATTTCTTCTGCATTTTTCTATGTTAAAATTGTAATTTCTTCTGCCTTTCTTCATGTTCAAATTGTAATTTCTTCTGCATTTTTCTATGTTAAAATTGTAATTTCTTCTGCATTTTTCTATGTTAAAATTGTAATTTCTTCTGCATTTTTCTATGTTAAAATTGTAATTTCTTCTTCCTTTCTTCATGTTCAAATTGTAATTTCTTCTGCATTTTTCTATGTTAAAATTGTAATTTCTTCTGCATTTTTCTATGTTAAAATTGTAATTTCTTCTGCATTTTTCTATGTTAAAATTGTAATTTCTTCTGCATTTTTCTATGTTAAAATTGTAATTTCTTCTGCATTTTTCTATGTTAAAATTGTAATTTCTTCTGCCTTTCTTCATGTTAAAATTGTAATTACTTCTGCATTTTTCTATGTTAAAATTGTAATTTCTTCTGCCTTTCTTCATGTTCAAATTGTAATTTCTTCTGCATTTTTCTATGTTAAAATTGTAATTTCTTCTGCATTTTTCTATGTTAAAATTGTAATTTCTTCTGCATTTTTCTATGTTAAAATTGTAATTTCTTCTGCATTTCTTCATGTTCAAATTATAATTTCTTCTGCCTTTCTTCATGTTCAAATTGTAATTTCTTCTGCATTTTTCTATGTTAAAATTGTAATTTCTTCTGCATTTTTCTATGTTAAAATTGTAATTTCTTCTGCCTTTCTTCATGTTAAAATTGTAATTACTTCTGCATTTTTCTATGTTAAAATTGTAATTTCTTCTGCCTTTCTTCATGTTCAAATTGTAATTTCTTCTGCATTTTTCTATGTTAAAATTGTAATTTCTTCTGCCTTTCTTCATGTTCAAATTGTAATTTCTTCTGCATTTTTCTATGTTAAAATTGTAATTTCTTCTGCATTTTTTCTATGTTAAAATTGTAATTTCTTCTGCATTTTTCTATGTTAAAATTGTAATTTCTTCTGCATTTTTCTATGTTAAAATTGTAATTTCTTCTGCATTTTTCTATGTTAAAATTGTAATTTCTTCTGCCTTTCTTCATGTTAAAATTGTAATTTCTTCTGCATTTTTCTATGTTAAAATTGTAATTTCTTCTGCATTTTTCTATGTTAAAATTGTAATTTCTTCTGCATTTTTCTATGTTAAAATTGTAATTTCTTCTGCATTTTTCTATGTTAAAATTGTAATTTCTTCTGCATTTTTCTATGTTAAAATTGTAATTTCTTCTGCATTTTTCTATGTTAAAATTGTAATTTCTTCTGCCTTTCTTCATGTTAAAATTGTAATTTCTTCTGCATTTTTCTATGTTAAAATTGTAATTTCTTCTGCATTTTTCTATGTTAAAATTGTAATTTCTTCTGCATTTTTCTATGTTAAAATTGTAATTTCTTCTGCATTTTTCTATGTTAAAATTGTAATTTCTTCTGCATTTTTCTATGTTAAAATTGTAATTTCTTCTGCCTTTCTTCATGTTCAAATTGTAATTTCTTCTGCATTTTTCTATGTTAAAATTGTAATTTCTTCTGCATTTTTCTATGTTAAAATTGTAATTTCTTCTGCATTTTTCTATGTTAAAATTGTAATTTCTTCTGCATTTTTCTATGTTAAAATTGTAATTTCTTCTGCATTTTTCTATGTTAAAATTGTAATTTCTTCTGCATTTTTCTATGTTAAAATTGTAATTTCTTCTGCCTTTCTTCATGTTCAAATTGTAATTTCTTCTGCATTTTTCTATGTTAAAATTGTAATTTCTTCTGCATTTTTCGATGTTAAAATTGTAATTTCTTCTGCATTTTTCTATGTTAAAATTGTAATTTCTTCTGCATTTTTCTATGTTAAAATTGTAATTTCTTCTGCCTTTCTTCATGTTCAAATTGTAATTTCTTCTGCATTTTTCTATGTTAAAATTGTAATTTCTTCTGCCTTTCTTCATGTTCAAATTGTAATTTCTTCTGCATTTTTCTATGTTAAAATTGTAATTTCTTCTGCCTTTCTTCATGTTCAAATTGTAATTTCTTCTGCATTTTTCTATGTTAAAATTGTAATTTCTTCTGCATTTTTCTATGTTAAAATTGTAATTTCTTCTGCATTTTTCTATGTTAAAATTGTAATTTCTTCTGCCTTTCTTCATGTTCAAATTGTAATTTCTTCTGCATTTTTCTATGTTAAAATTGTAATTTCTTCTGCATTTTTCGATGTTAAAATTGTAATTTCTTCTGCATTTTTCTATGTTAAAATTGTAATTTCTTCTGCATTTTTCTATGTTAAAATTGTAATTTCTTCTGCATTTTTCTATGTTAAAATTGTAATTTCTTCTGCCTTTCTTCATGTTAAAATTGTAATTTCTTCTGCCTTTCTTCATGTTCAAATTGTAATTTCTTCTGCATTTTTCGATGTTAAAATTGTAATTTCTTCTGCATTTTTCTATGTTAAAATTGTAATTTCTTCTGCATTTTTCTATGTTAAAATTGTAATTTCTTCTGCATTTTTCTATGTTAAAATTGTAATTTCTTCTGCATTTTTCGATGTTAAAATTGTAATTTCTTCTGCATTTTTCTATGTTAAAATTGTAATTTCTTCTGCATTTTTCTATGTTAAAATTGTAATTTCTTCTGCATTTTTCTATGTTAAAATTGTAATTTCTTCTGCCTTTCTTCATGTTAAAATTGTAATTACTTCTGCATTTTTCTATGTTAAAATTGTAATTTCTTCTGCCTTTCTTCATGTTCAAATTGTAATTTCTTCTGCATTTTTCGATGTTAAAATTGTAATTTCTTCTGCATTTTTCTATGTTAAAATTGTAATTTCTTCTGCATTTTTCTATGTTAAAATTGTAATTTCTTCTGCATTTTTCTATGTTAAAATTGTAATTTCTTCTGCATTTTTCTATGTTAAAATTGTAATTTCTTCTGCATTTTTCTATGTTAAAATTGTAATTTCTTCTGCCTTTCTTCATGTTCAAATTGTAATTTCTTCTGCATTTTTCTATGTTAAAATTGTAATTTCTTCTGCATTTTTCGATGTTAAAATTGTAATTTCTTCTGCATTTTTCTATGTTAAAATTGTAATTTCTTCTGCATTTTTCTATGTTAAAATTGTAATTTCTTCTGCATTTTTCTATGTTAAAATTGTAATTTCTTCTGCATTTTTCTATGTTAAAATTGTAATTTCTTCTGCCTTTCTTCATGTTCAAATTGTAATTTCTTCTGCCTTTCTTCATGTTAAAATTGTAATTTCTTCTGGCTTTTTCTATGTTAAAATTGTAATTTCTTCTGCCTTTCTTCATGTTCAAATTGTAATTTCTTCTGCCTTTCTTCATGTTCAAATTGTAATTTCTTCTGCCTTTCTTCATGTTCAAATTGTAATTTCTTCTGCATTTTTCTATGTTAAAATTGTAATTTCTTCTGCCTTTCTTCATGTTCAAATTGTAATTTCTTCTGCCTTTCTTCATGTTCAAATTGTAATTTCTTCTGCATTTTTCTATGTTAAAATTGTAATTTCTTCTGCATTTTTCTATGTTAAAATTGTAATTTCTTCTGCCTTTCTTCATGTTCAAATTGTAATTTCTTCTGCATTTTTCTATGTTAAAATTGTAATTTCTTCTGCATTTTTCTATGTTAAAATTGTAATTTCTTCTGCATTTTTCTATGTTAAAATTGTAATTTCTTCTGCATTTTTCTATGTTAAAATTGTAATTTCTTCTGCCTTTCTTCATGTTCAAATTGTAATTTCTTCTGCCTTTCTTCATGTTCAAATTGTAATTTCTTCTGCCTTTCTTCATGTTCAAATTGTAATTTCTTCTGCATTTTTCTATGTTAAAATTGTAATTTCTTCTGCCTTTCTTCATGTTAAAATTGTAATTTCTTCTGCCTTTCTTCATGTTCAAATTGTAATTTCTTCTGCATTTTTCTATGTTAAAATTGTAATTTCTTCTGCATTTTTCTATGTTAAAATTGTAATTTCTTCTGCCTTTCTTCATGTTCAAATTGTAATTTCTTCTGCATTTTTCTATGTTAAAATTGTAATTTCTTCTGCATTTTTCTATGTTAAAATTGTAATTTCTTCTGCATTTTTCTATGTTAAAATTGTAATTTCTTCTGCATTTTTCTATGTTAAAATTGTAATTTCTTCTGCCTTTCTTCATGTTCAAATTGTAATTTCTTCTGCCTTTCTTCATGTTCAAATTGTAATTTCTTCTGCCTTTCTTCATGTTCAAATTGTAATTTCTTCTGCATTTTTCTATGTTAAAATTGTAATTTCTTCTGCATTTTTCTATGTTAAAATTGTAATTTCTTCTGCCTTTCTTCATGTTCAAATTGTAATTTCTTCTGCCTTTCTTCATGTTCAAATTGTAATTTCTTCTGCCTTTCTTCATGTTCAAATTGTAATTTCTTCTGCCTTTCTTCATGTTCAAATTGTAATTTCTTCTGCCTTTCTTCATGTTCAAATTGTAATTTCTTCTGCCTTTCTTCATGTTCAAATTGTAATTTCTTCTGCCTTTCTTCATGTTCAAATTGTAATTTCTTCTGCCTTTCTTCATGTTAAAATTGTAATTTCTTCTGCCTTTCTTCATGTTCAAATTGTAATTTCTTCTGCATTTTTCTATGTTAAAATTGTAATTTCTTCTGCATTTTTCTATGTTAAAATTGTAATTTCTTCTGCATTTTTCTATGTTAAAATTGTAATTTCTTCTGCATTTTTCTATGTTAAAATTGTAATTTCTTCTGCCTTTCTTCATGTTCAAATTGTAATTTCTTCTGCCTTTCTTCATGTTCAAATTGTAATTTCTTCTGCCTTTCTTCATGTTCAAATTGTAATTTCTTCTGCATTTTTCTATGTTAAAATTGTAATTTCTTCTGCATTTTTCTATGTTAAAATTGTAATTTCTTCTGCCTTTCTTCATGTTCAAATTGTAATTTCTTCTGCCTTTCTTCATGTTCAAATTGTAATTTCTTCTGCCTTTCTTCATGTTCAAATTGTAATTTCTTCTGCCTTTCTTCATGTTCAAATTGTAATTTCTTCTGCCTTTCTTCATGTTCAAATTGTAATTTCTTCTGCCTTTCTTCATGTTCAAATTGTAATTTCTTCTGCCTTTCTTCATGTTCAAATTGTAATTTCTTCTGCCTTTCTTCATGTTCAAATTGTAATTTCTTCTGCCTTTCTTCATGTTCAAATTGTAATTTCTTCTGCCTTTCTTCATGTTCAAATTGTAATTTCTTCTGCCTTTCTTCATGTTAAAATTGTAATTTCTTCTGCCTTTCTTCATGTTCAAATTGTAATTTCTTCTGCATTTTTCTATGTTAAAATTGTAATTTCTTCTGCATTTTTCTATGTTAAAATTGTAATTTCTTCTGCATTTTTCTATGTTAAAATTGTAATTTCTTCTGCATTTTTCTATGTTAAAATTGTAATTTCTTCTGCCTTTCTTCATGTTCAAATTGTAATTTCTTCTGCCTTTCTTCATGTTCAAATTGTAATTTCTTCTGCCTTTCTTCATGTTCAAATTGTAATTTCTTCTGCATTTTTCTATGTTAAAATTGTAATTTCTTCTGCATTTTTCTATGTTAAAATTGTAATTTCTTCTGCCTTTCTTCATGTTCAAATTGTAATTTCTTCTGCCTTTCTTCATGTTCAAATTGTAATTTCTTCTGCCTTTCTTCATGTTCAAATTGTAATTTCTTCTGCCTTTCTTCATGTTCAAATTGTAATTTCTTCTGCCTTTCTTCATGTTCAAATTGTAATTTCTTCTGCCTTTCTTCATGTTCAAATTGTAATTTCTTCTGCCTTTCTTCATGTTAAAATTGTAATTTCTTCTGCCTTTCTTCATGTTCAAATTGTAATTTCTTCTGCCTTTCTTCATGTTCAAATTGTAATTTCTTCTGCCTTTCTTCATGTTCAAATTGTAATTTCTTCTGCCTTTCTTCATGTTCAAATTGTAATTTCTTCTGCCTTTCTTCATGTTCAAATTGTAATTTCTTCTGCCTTTCTTCATGTTCAAATTGTAATTTCTTCTGCATTTTTCTATGTTAAAATTGTAATTTCTTCTGCATTTTTCTATGTTAAAATTGTAATTTCTTCTGCCTTTCTTCATGTTCAAATTGTAATTTCTTCTGCATTTTTCTATGTTAAAATTGTAATTTCTTCTGCATTTTTCTATGTTAAAATTGTAATTTCTTCTGCATTTTTCTATGTTAAAATTGTAATTTCTTCTGCCTTTCTTCATGTTCAAATTGTAATTTCTTCTGCCTTTCTTCATGTTCAAATTGTAATTTCTTCTGCCTTTCTTCATGTTCAAATTGTAATTTCTTCTGCCTTTCTTCATGTTCAAATTGTAATTTCTTCTGCATTTTTCTATGTTAAAATTGTAATTTCTTCTGCATTTTTCTATGTTAAAATTGTAATTTCTTCTGCATTTTTCTATGTTAAAATTGTAATTACTTCTGCATTTTTCTATGTTAAAATTGTAATTTCTTCTGCCTTTCTTCATGTTCAAATTGTAATTTCTTCTGCCTTTCTTCATGTTCAAATTGTAATTTCTTCTGCCTTTCTTCATGTTCAAATTGTAATTTCTTCTGCCTTTCTTCATGTTCAAATTGTAATTTCTTCTGCCTTTCTTCATGTTCAAATTGTAATTTCTTCTGCCTTTCTTCATGTTCAAAATTGTAATTTCTTCTGCATTTTTCTATGTTAAAATTGTAATTTCTTCTGCATTTTTCTATGTTAAAATTGTAATTTCTTCTGCATTTTTCTATGTTAAAATTGTAATTTCTTCTGCATTTTTCTATGTTAAAATTGTAATTTCTTCTGCCTTTCTTCATGTTAAAATTGTAATTTCTTCTGCCTTTCTTCATGTTCAAATTGTAATTTCTTCTGCCTTTCTTCATGTTCAAATTGTAATTTCTTCTGCCTTTCTTCATGTTCAAATTGTAATTTCTTCTGCCTTTCTTCATGTTCAAATTGTAATTTCTTCTGCCTTTCTTCATGTTCAAATTGTAATTTCTTCTGCATTTTTCTATGTTAAAATTGTAATTTCTTCTGCATTTTTCTATGTTAAAATTGTAATTTCTTCTGCCTTTCTTCATGTTCAAATTGTAATTTCTTCTGCATTTTTCTATGTTAAAATTGTAATTTCTTCTGCATTTTTCTATGTTAAAATTGTAATTTCTTCTGCATTTTTCTATGTTAAAATTGTAATTTCTTCTGCCTTTCTTCATGTTCAAATTGTAATTTCTTCTGCATTTTTCTATGTTAAAATTGTAATTTCTTCTGCATTTTTCTATGTTAAAATTGTAATTTCTTCTGCATTTTTCTATGTTAAAATTGTAATTTCTTCTGCCTTTCTTCATGTTAAAATTGTAATTTCTTCTGCCTTTCTTCATGTTCAAATTGTAATTTCTTCTGCCTTTCTTCATGTTCAAATTGTAATTTCTTCTGCCTTTTCTTCATGTTCAAATTGTAATTTCTTCTGCCTTTCTTCATGTTAAAATTGTAATTTCTTCTGCCTTTCTTCATGTTCAAATTGTAATTTCTTCTGCATTTTTCTATGTTAAAATTGTAATTTCTTCTGCATTTTTCTATGTTAAAATTGTAATTTCTTCTGCCTTTCTTCATGTTCAAATTGTAATTTCTTCTGCATTTTTCTATGTTAAAATTGTAATTTCTTCTGCATTTTTCTATGTTAAAATTGTAATTTCTTCTGCCTTTCTTCATGTTCAAATTGTAATTTCTTCTGCCTTTCTTCATGTTAAAATTGTAATTTCTTCTGCCTTTCTTCATGTTCAAATTGTAATTTCTTCTGCCTTTCTTCATGTTCAAATTGTAATTTCTTCTGCCTTTCTTCATGTTCAAATTGTAATTTCTTCTGCCTTTCTTCATGTTAAAATTGTAATTTCTTCTGCCTTTCTTCATGTTCAAATTGTAATTTCTTCTGCCTTTCTTCATGTTCAAATTGTAATTTCTTCTGCCTTTCTTCATGTTCAAATTGTAATTTCTTCTGCCTTTCTTCATGTTAAAATTGTAATTTCTTCTGCCTTTCTTCATGTTAAAATTGTAATTTCTTCTGCCTTTCTTCATGTTCAAATTGTAATTTCTTCTGCCTTTCTTCATGTTCAAATTGTAATTTCTTCTGCCTTTCTTCATGTTCAAATTGTAATTTCTTCTGCATTTTTCTATGTTAAAATTGTAATTTCTTCTGCCTTTCTTCATGTTCAAATTGTAATTTCTTCTGCCTTTCTTCATGTTCAAATTGTAATTTCTTCTGCCTTTCTTCATGTTCAAATTGTAATTTCTTCTGCCTTTCTTCATGTTCAAATTGTAATTTCTTCTGCATTTTTCTATGTTAAAATTGTAATTTCTTCTGCCTTTCTTCATGTTCAAATTGTAATTTCTTCTGCATTTTTCTATGTTAAAATTGTAATTTCTTCTGCCTTTCTTCATGTTCAAATTGTAATTTCTTCTGCATTTTTCTATGTTAAAATTGTAATTTCTTCTGCATTTTTCTATGTTCAAATTGTAATTTCTTCTGCATTTTTCTATGTTAAAATTGTAATTTCTTCTGCCTTTCTTCATGTTCAAATT